>NC_090655.1:137353356-137565856 GCF_040937935.1 Hyperolius riggenbachi | reverse complement strand
GTATGTGTGTGATCTATTTAGCTATTTGTATATTGCTGTACAATTTTCCTTCTAGTAATACAATTTAACAGCCTTGCTGCATTATTTGAGTTGTTAACGCTATTCTTTAAAGTCAGTGGCGTAGCTAAGGAGCTGTGGGCCCCGAAGCGAGTTTTACAATGGGGCCCCCCAAGCACTCTATACATCACAATTGATACGGCGCACCAAAACCTGCCAATGGCAACTACAGTGTCAGAGGTACAAGAAGGGGATGAAGAACAGTTTGTTAATGATTACTACTATTCAAAGGATCTATAGAAGTGATTATTATGAGCACAGGACCAATAGAGAGCTAATACTGTAGTTGAGGGAGAGCCCTTCAGGGCCCCTCTGGCCCAAGGGCCCCGATGCGGTCGCTACCTCTGCACCCCCTATTGCTACGCCCCTGTTTAAAGTTATGCTCTCTCCATCATCTCATTTGGGGAAGATAAGGGTGCTGTAGAAATGTTTAGAGGGGAGATGGTATTTTCAATAAAAAGATGAGATAAATCTGTAAACAAAATGCAGTTATCAAGAATAACTATTTCCCCAGAGTCGTTAATAGTGAGGGTAATCCATTTCATTGTGTAAATACTTTCAGTGAATGGAATACAAAGAGTGAAAATATAGCTTCCGTAACACATCTCTTTAGTCTATGACCCTTTGCCATTCATGTCCCCAATGTACAACCTAAGCAACCCAATTTAGAGATAGAACCAGAAGACAAACAGAGTTGAGCTGGAGAGTCAGAAAGTCATGCCACTGCTAAGAGATAACTTAACCTACCACCCATAATACTGAGCATGTTTCTCTTGGTCTTCATGCCTGTGGTAAATAAGTATAGTCTAAATATTTTAAAAGGAAAAAGGTCAATGAACCAATGCAAGCAATGCTCCCTAATCCTGGCCAAATATTACAATTCTTTCCATTATATTTACTCCGTGCTAAGGAGGTTCACAGAACAAGAACAATCTTACATAATGAGCAGAATGGGCACAAAATATAAAAGCCTATGAACGTTACTTTTCTACACTTGTATCACATATTTTGTATACCCCATACGAGATTGTGAATTTTTTATTTATTTATTTTTACACCATTTTTGTCAACATGTCCTGCTGTGGCAGATCAACCCATGAAATGTTGTCACTGTTACAGAAATAATATAAACCAATGTAAATAAAGAGGATGTCTTTAAAACCACTTCAGTATTGAAGTGTGTGCGGCTGTGATGCACATGCACATGCACAGTACAGCGGAAGCAGAAAATTTGGGCGCATGAGGCAAATGGACAAAAAGGGCGCCGCCATTCACTCCCATAATATCGTTTGATGGGCACTGAACAGGAAAAAAGGGCGCCTGGAGATTATTAACGTTTTCAAACAGCGCCCGGAAATGATTAATGTTTTCAAACTGCGATTGTGATGATTTAAGTTTACAAAATGCGCCCGTGACGAATAACGTTTACAAAAATACTAAACATATCTATTGTATTTAACTAAAACGTTATTTAAAATTGTATCCCTTACTGTTTGTAAAATATTATTATTCTCAAAATAAAACGATCAGTAAGTAAATTGTAAGGTATTTTTTACAGTCACTATTTGTAAAACACACAATAAAATGATCAGTAAGGGGGGGTTTAGGGTTAGGCACCACCGGGGGGGGGGGGGGGGGTCTTAGGGTTAGGCACCACCGGGGGAGATTTAGGGATAGGCACCACCAAGGAGGGGTCTTGTGGTTAGGTACCACAAGGGGGGTCATAGGATGAGGCACCACCAGGGGGGTCGGGGGTAGAGGGAGGGTTCTGTGTGAGAGTAGGGTTAGGTTTAGTTGTAGTAAAATGTTAGTAATATTTACTAATGTTTTACAAAAGTTATTACAAACGTATTTTTTTTTCATCGTTATAAACCATATTTTCAGATTTTATTACATGCAGAAATGATAAATGAAGGTTATACACAATATTATACAATTATAACAATTGTACATGTATTATTGTTTTTAACAAAAGTAGTTCTAAGTTTAACTTTTAAAACAGGGAAGAGTATCATTTTCACAATTTGCGATTTCATACACATTAAATGTTTTTTTTAATTTGTAAAACATTATTGTAAACGAAATACAACACAATATTTTTTATAAATGCTATTACTGCTTATCGTTTACACCACGCGCCCTTTTTTCCAATGCCCTTTTTGCATGGACGCCAGTACAGAACGCCTTTGGAGGACTAGAGAGAGAGACTGGGATAGCCAGAGGAGAATAGGAGTATCCCAGGAGGATGGTGAGAGAGCCCACAGGGCTGGAGGAAGCCCCAGGTAAGTGTAAATGTTTTTATGTGGGTACACTTGAATTCCCTGGTGGCCCAGTGGCAGGTCCCCTTAATCCCCTGGTGGTCCAGTGGGTGGTTTCGTGCAGGGGCATAACTAGAAATCACTGGGCCAACCGGCAAAACTTTGGTTGGGGGGATTCTCCTCCTCCCTTCCTCCCCAAAACAGAAATTGGGAAAGGCAAGCCAGGTAGCCAGATGTAGCCCCCCCCCACCCTAGTATAGGTAGCCAGGTATACAATGGCTTGCAAAAGTATTTGGCCCCCTTGAAGTTTTCCACGTTTTGTCACATTACTGCCACAAACGTGAATCAATTATATTGGAATTCCACATGAAAGACCAATACAAAGTGGTGTACACGTGAGAAGTGGAACAAAAATCATACATGATTCCAAACATTTTTTACAAATCAATAACTGCAAAGTGGGGTGTGCGTAATTATTCAGCCCCCTTTGGTCTGAGTGCAGTCAGTTGCCCATAGACATTGCCTGATGAGTGCTAATGGCTAAATAGAGTGCACCTGTGTGTAATCTAATGTCAGTACAAATACAGCTGCTCTGTGAGGGCCTCAGAGGTTGTCTAAGAGAATATTGGGAGCAACAACACCATGAAGTCTAAAGAACTTACCAGACAGGTCAGGGATAAAGTTATTGAGAAATTTAAAGCAGGCTTAGGCTACAAAAAGATTTCCAAAGCCTTGAACATCCCACGGAGCACTGTTCAAACGATCATTCAGAAATGGAAGGAGTATGGCAAAACTGTAAACCTACCAAGACAAGGCCGTCCACCTAAACTTACAGGCCGATCAAGGAGAGCGCTGATCAGAAATGCAGTCAAGGGGTCCATAGTGACTCTGGACGAACTGCAGAGATCTACAGCTCAGGTGGGGGAATCTGTCCATAGGACAACGATTAGTTGTGCACTGCACAAAGTTGGCCTTTATGGAAGAGTGGCAAGAAGAAAGCCATTGTTAACAGAAAAGCATAAGAAGTCCTGTTTGCAGTTTGCCACAAGCCATGTGGGGGACAAAGCAAACATGTGGAAGAAGGTGCTCTGGTCAGATGAGACCAAAACTGAACTTTTTGGCCAAAATGCAAAACACTATGTGTGGCGGAAAACTAACACTGCACATCACTCTGAACACACCATCCCCACTGTCAAATATGGTGGTGGCAGTATCATGTTCTGGGGGTGCTTCTCTTCTGTAGGGACAGGGAAGCTGATCAGAGTTGATGGGAAGATGGATGGAGCCAAATACAGGGCAATCTTGGAGGAAAACCTCTTGGAGTCTGCAAAAGACTTGAGACTGGAGACTGGGGCGGAGGTTCACCTTCCAGGAGGACAATGACCCTAAACATAAAGCCAGGGCAACAATGGAATGGTTTAAAACAAAACATATCCATGTGTTAGAATGGCCCATTCAAAGTCCAGATCGAAATCCAATCGAAAATCTGTAGCAAGATCTGAAAACTGCTGTTCACAAATGCTGTCCATCTAATCTGACTGAGCTGGAGCTGTCTTGCAAAGAAGAACGGGCAACGATTTTAGTCTCTAGATTTGCAAAGCTGGTAGAGACATACCCTAAAAGACTGGCAGCTGTAATTGCAGCAAAAGGTGGTTCTACAAAGTATTGAATCAGGGAGCTGAATAATTACGCACACCCCACTTTGCAGTTATTTATTTGTAAAAAATGTTTGGAATCATGTATGATTTTCGTTCCACTTATCACGCGTACACCACTTTGTATTGATCTTTCACATGGAATTCCAATAAAATTGATTCATGTTTGTGGCAGTAATGTGACAAAATGTGGAAAACTTCAAGGGGGCCGAATACTTTTGCAAGCCACTGTATTTTTCCCCAGTATAGCCAGGTTTAGGTGCCCCCAGTATAGGTAGCCAGGTATCGGTGCCTGCAGTATAGGTAGCCAGACGTAAGTGCCACCAGTATAGAAAGCTAGGCAAAGGTGCCCCTAGTATAGGTAGCCAGGCATATCTGCTCCCAGTGTAGATAGCCAGGCAAAGGTTCCCCAGTATAGGTAGCCAGGCATAGGTGTCCCCAGTATAGGTAGCCAAGTATAGGTATTCCTATTACCCACTTCCCCTAGTCCAGTGATGAGCATCTTTTTCCGCATCTGCCTACTGATCACTATGATCCGTGACAATCGTAATGATCAGGAGCCAATCGCCAAGGCTCCTGATCAGTAAAGGGGAGATTCACATTGGTCCACGCAGGCGTGCCACGACACAGTGCTTTGTCATTTACTTAGTGTGTCAACCATAGACTTCCATTACCTCAATCACTGTTCATTAAAGAGAAACTCCAACCTAGAATTGAACTTTATTCCAATCAGTAGCTGATACCCCCTTTTACATGAGAAATATAATGATTTTCACAAACAGACCATCAGGGGGCGCTGTATGACTGATTTTGTGCTGAAACCCCTCCCACAAGAAGCTCTGAGTACCGCGGTACTCTGGGCAAACTGCCACAATGTAACAATGTTCACAGACAGGAATTAGCTGTTTACAGCTGTCTCTAACAGCCAAAACAGCTAGGAGCAGCTATATAACCTGCCCACAGTAAAAATGTCACCATGTAATAAATGTCAGAATGTAAATCGGGGAGAGGAAAGATTTTACAATGAGCAAACACTGACTAAATCATTTATACATAATTATGGTAAAAAATGAAGCACTTTTTTTACTACATTATTTTCACTGGAGTTCCTCTTTAAGAGCAATGCTTGCGGTAACGTGCTGTTGCCCTTGCGTCGGATACTTCACAAAGGACCAGAATAAGTGTGAAAGTCTCCATAGACTTTAATTTCTTTTGCGGCCCCGTGTGGCAAATAAGGTAATGCAAATGCAGGTTTACCCTGCTAGTTTAAAAGGGGCCTGAAGCATACTTTTCATTGACTGTATACTCCACTGTATGCAATGCAACACGTGGATAACGTGCGGTGCTGCTTTGCCAATCCATTGTGTTGCATTCATGCTGCTACAGGGAATGAAGCACCCACTGTGAATGCAGCTTTGTGTTTGCAGCTTGTAGTGAGGGAAATGAGGATTTCCAGAAGCTGTTGTTTTAATACGCCAGCATTGACAAATGAAGTATGAATTACATTATTTGTTACTGCACAATAAGGAAGCTATATACAATTGGTAAAGTTGTATATGGAATGGATTTAGATTGTAAATCCTGGACAGAAAAATGAAAAAAAATATATGTGGATGGGTTCTGCCCATCAGAGGAGTTGAGCAGTATATTGGCAGTATATGGGCAGCACGGTGGCGTACTCGTTAGCGTTCTCGTCTTGCAGCGCTGGGTCCCCGATTCGAATCTCAGCCAGGTCAACATCTGCAAGGAGTTTGTATGTTCTCTCCGTGTCTGCGTGGGTTTCCTCTGGACTATTCTCCTTCCACCCACATCCCAAAAACATACAGATAAGTTAATTGGCTTCCCTCTAAATTGGCCCTAGACTATGATGCATGCACTACACGATATAGGCATATGACTATGGTAGGGACTAGATTGTGAGCCTCTTTGAGAGAGACATTTAGTGACAAGACAATATACTCTGTACGGCGCTGCGTAATATGTTGCCAAAATATAAATACTTTAATAAATAAATACAAGGAAAGCAGAGACAGCTGTTGGTAACACAACATGCATTTGCCCTTTGGCTTGACTTGGAGTTTTTGAGGCAATTTTCAGCATCGCTTCTTTGTTAGTACTGTTTTCATAAGTTGTGCCATCCATTACTAGCCTCCCTATTATTTGTTAAAAGAAAGCGTCTCAGTCTGCATGGTCTGAAAGTGTACTTGCAAGCAAAATGATCATTTCGTCAGTCTTTGTTCTCTGCTTTCTTTCATGATTCTAATTTCTGTTGTTGAGACATTCATTTGAAAAGCAGAATTTCCTGACTCTACTCTGGCTATAATTTGTTCCCAGCCTCATTCAGCAAATTGGTCCAACCAATTTCCTTTAAAAACATGTAGTTTAAATCCATTGTTTAGGAAATTTTATTTTAGCGATTTCAATTCTATGCTAATCCTTATTACCTAACTAGTTACAGTGGGTTGGTGCTTATCTGTCCCTCAACCATATGCAACCCCAATTTTGCATCAAGCGTTTATAATATTAATACAAAAGACTTTTTCCAAAAGGGAAGTTGCTATATTGCCATACATTGCTGGCATTGTGATGCAATAATGTTGTGAGGAACTTTTGCTATATATGTGTTGCTACAAGGATGCTGATTTTTTTGGGACAGTTGCCACTTATTTGGAACTAGCAGCATATAATTGCTGATGCACACCATTTATTCCTGAAGGGAAGTTGCAATATTGCGATACATTTGATGTAGTAATATTTGTATATATTTCCTGATTAGGTAGTTGCAATATATTGGTGCAGTTGCTGGGACTATTTTATTAATTACAGTGTAATATTTTTCTGTGATTTTTTATTTTTTGTGGTAAGACTGTGCTAAGACTTTTTTTTTTTTTTTTTTGCAATAACAGTTTCTTGCATTATATGTTATGTTATATGTTGATGTTTTGATGGCATGACAGGCACTAGAGAGCATGGACTACATAATGCATTTGCTTTATCTGTATTTAATCGTAAACCGTGAAACAAATACCAGTTTTTATTCAGATTGTATATAAGGTAGCACACTGATTATTTAATATTTGAGTGTAATGTTAGTCAATTTGGACTATATATGGACAAACTAAAGGCCAATCTTTTGAAAGAGAAGTTAAAATATACTTTACCCAGAGATAAGCCTCTTCCACAGCCTGAAATATGCCATAATGTGCTTTTATTTGTGGTACGTTTTATAGAATCCTAATTGATAATGACTTAGACTTTGCGTATGTTTTGCAGCTGACACTCTGCACAGCTGGGGGGAGCACATTAGATGGGGAGACCTGGGGGTCCATCAGGCGATGGTGGCTCCTCAGATTTTCAATATGTTCATGCTGTGTACAATGTGGGGCAGTAATAGCTCCCACTCTGATCATATTTTGATCAGAGAGGGATTGATCTGATTGTCAAAACTGGTGGACATTGATTAGTGTAGGATGCAGGAGGAATGGCATGAGCAATTAATAATTAAGGTGTGGCCTACTGAACGTCTTGTGGCGACAACAGGCTTCTTTAATTGTATGAGCTGTCAGACTATGTGGTTATTCATCAGCCACACTCATGGTACACAGACACAGCTTGTTCTGATATCTCGCAGAATAGCATATGAAAAGCTTGGAATTAGCATTATTCTTAAAGAGACTCCGTAACAAAAATTGCATCCTGTTTTTTATCATCCTACAAGTTCCAAAAGCTATTCTAATGTGTTCTGGCTTACTGCAGCACGTTCTACTATCACCATCTCTGCAATAAATCAACTTATCTCTCTCTTGTCAGACTTGTCAGCCTGTGTCTGGAAGGCTGCCAAGTTCTTCAGTGTTGTGGTTCTGTGATGCATCTCCCCCCTCCAGGCCCCTCTATGCACACTGCCTGTGTATTATTTAGATTAGGGCAGCTTCTCTCTTCTCTCATATCTTTTACAAGCTGGATAAATCCTCCTCTGAGCTGGCTGGGCTTTAACATACTGAGAAATTACATACAGGCTGAACTGTCTGCACTCTGCAGGAAGAAACAGCCTGACACTTCAGTGGAAGATAGCTGCAGGGGGAAAGAAACACATAAATGATCTCTTGAGATTCAAAAGGAAGGGTGTATACATCCTGCTTGTGTATGAATGTATTTTCTATGTGTGGACATACTGTACATCAACCTACTTCCTGTTTTGGTGGCCATTTTGTTTGTTTATAAACTTTTTAAAACTGTTTTTAACCACTTTTAATGCGGCGAGGAGCGGCGAAATTGTGACAGAGGGTAATAGGAGATGTCCCCTAACGCACTGGTATGTTTACTTTTGTGCGATTTTAACAATACAGATTCTCTTTAAGCAAATGACTTTTGATTTTGATCTTTTTTTTTTACACCAAAGTCACACATAGCCCAGGGTAGAGTTCTATCACAACTGCTGTCCTTCTCATGTTTAAAGTGTCCATTTGTCTCAGATGAACGGGACAAGACAACAGTGTAATGGCCTATGAGGCTCATTTAAAATGAAAGGGCAGATGGATGCAGCTGGGAACACCGCCGAACATCATTGCTGTAGAGAATATTTCTGTTCATTGCCATAATAGAACCAGAAGAATTCAAGATATTCAAGGCAAGGTCTTTGCTAATACATTCATAGAGGGGACGCAGATGGAACAAGAGGGGAACATACTTCAGCATCTATTTTACTTGAACACATTAACTGGCTGCATTGCCATTCAGACTGAAAAGGGCAGAACATCTAATATATTATTTCTTTACTCATGTACACACCTGCTATCTTTAGGAAATAGTACTGCTCTGCCTTTGGCCTTGAATGATGGCATTTCTTACTGCATTTTTATATTACTGCTGTTGACAGCAGTTACATAATAACCATATATATAGTTATGTCTTTTGTGGCTACATATTGTGTAGCAGTAACTGGTCACATAAGGTATTGCTGTGAAGATTGCACCTAATGTCTATTCCTCTGTAAAAAAAATAAAAAAATTACTCACTCACTAGGACTCTTGCGCAAGTAAAAGAAAGGTTGAGTTAACCTCACTATAGATGGAAGTACTTGTATAGGCTTCAAGAGCATTTTAACTGAATAGGTCATACTGTTTTCATGTCAGCTGACCTCACATCTGAACATCTTTGATGTCGATGGAGAAAAGATCTTGTGGCTTGTTTTGTGACTGAACTCCAAGTACAGCAGTCAATGTTCCAAAATGAAAAAGTCTGAACAACTGCTTTTTTTTAATGTATACATGGGGAAAGGGGTGACTTCAAAAGATTTGCATCTATCCCATGTTGCCCTTCGTTTCCAGGTTGTGGAGTGCATTAATCCCACTCATGATATTGAGCAATCTATGGGGTTGATTTTCAAAGCTATTAGGCAATGTGTAGGCCGGTTCCCAGAAATAATATTTAAAACTTGGCAGTAGGCTAAAAGTTTTTTTTTAATAATACGGTTAGGATTGTTCTTCATGACAAAAAATAGCATATCTTCAGAAACTCCTGAGAGCAGCAGCTCTAGTAGATACATTTTTTTAAAGTTACATCAGAGATGAATATATATATATATATATACATACACCTTTTTTTCAAGGAAGACAAGTCCAAAGATCATCTGTCTCTCCCCTGTCTCATGTGCTGTTGACTTTTGCCATCATCTCAAATCCATGATATAGGATACAATTTTAAAATAAATACTGAAATATTTACATTATTACATTAAATAATTTACATTAATTTACAAAAATGTAAAATATTATTATTTTTGATGGATTGCGATTTTACATCACATTGGATGCATCTAAATAGAGGATCTGGGGCAGGAAAATAGTTAAGGTTTAATATTTTACTGTCAATATTGTATTGTATTGTTCTGTATTGTACTGTCATAACTTCTTTTGTAATTTTTACATTTTTTGATGAGCAACCAAGGCTGTTGGCCTGGATTTTTTAGTAACTTTATTTGAAATAGAATACATTACGTGTATTGCATTAAATATTAAACATGTGAAATATTAGGTTAACTTAAAAGGCTAGCGTTATATTGTTAAAAAATTACAATAGTATAAAAATCACAAATACAGAATTATTCTATGACTTTCTTAAAGGAACACCAGAACTGTAAAATAATTTAAAATAAGCATACACATGTCCTACTTATCTCCTGCATAGTCTACTACTCAATCTTTCTCCTCTCTGGCATTCCGTGTCCACAATGATAGAGGTAATTCTCCTTCATTTTAAAAATGACAGCTTTTGGGTCCATGCTTTGTGAACCTGCAATATTGCCCTCTTGAGTGCATAAGCACAGAAACCCAAAGTGGACAACCCTGGTGAGGAAGATTGGGCATGCACAGAAGGCATATAATGCCTTCAGCTTCTAGAGAGACAAGTATAACTGCCATATTTTTTGGAATATGACACACTTTTTCTTCCCCAAAACTCGGGATAAAAGCAGGTGCATCTTATTTTTAGACGATAAGGTAAAGTGTTGTGCAGAATGCACAGCAAAGCACTTACCTGATCCTGCCGCCACGCTCTTCTCCCCCTTGCTCTTGTCCTGCTGCTAGATGCTTTCTTTCTGAAGGTGTTAATGGAGTGTAGCTGGGCAATGTACCGTAACTTAAGAGTAGTTGTAGAGGCAGCTTTCGTTGGGAAAGGTCTATAAGATGCCCCTGCACTATAGACTCACCAGTTCTACTTTTTTTTTCTCCCTGATTTTTGCCCCCTAAACCCTAGGCGTGTCTTATAGTT
This sequence comes from Hyperolius riggenbachi, assembly GCF_040937935.1. Classification (NCBI taxonomy): domain Eukaryota; kingdom Metazoa; phylum Chordata; class Amphibia; order Anura; family Hyperoliidae; genus Hyperolius; species Hyperolius riggenbachi. Next base: position 137,555,118 of record NC_090655.1, on the reverse strand, counting down.
CAATACAATAAATCTAGTTGGAAGAGGGAACTCTAGTTTAGAAGGAATTCTAGTTTAGAGGGAACTGATGGTGTGGTAAGTATATCATGTTCATTAACGGGCACATCATGTATTTATTTTCCTTATTTTTTTTTTCAGGCACCCTTAAATAAAAACATGTCTTTAAGCAGACCTAAAGGAAAAGGCTTACTAATTTGTAGAAAAACTGCCATTATATCAGTTCCTCACTGCAGAATACATATTGCTCTTTGCTTGATACAGCCACCTAGGAAACAATGGGAATGAGGGTTTTTTTAGCCTGCAGAAGAAAAGATTATTATTGTACATGCATTTTAAAATGTTAACTGTATACTGTTCTTAGCATTTGAAGCTGTGCAGCCATCACTGGGTGGGTGGGGCTACATACCAAGAGATTGCAATATATAGATATAGGATGTGTTTTATGATGCTGAAACCATGATCATTAACGTACAAGTGGGTGTCCTGAATAATTAGTTACATTCTACGATATGTCACTACAGTGCCTCCAAAAGCGTTGAATGTAATACTCCATGAAATAATAACTTGTAACAAGTGTGATTCACAATAAATTGCAGACAGTCGGCCTTCATAATTGAATGCAATTACTAATGTATGTTTGCAAAATGTGGTACTTCAATTCTACCAGCATTAGCAATACCTTGCACACAGCAGTCTTGTACACAATAAAGAAGCAAAAGTACACAGTTAGGCTTTATAATTAACATTTTTTGTCTGTACGTTGAATTGAATCCTGTTTATTGTATTATTCACTAATAAGTATAACAAAACCTTGTAGCAATGAAGGAGGCAAAAAAATAAATAAGCCTCTCTTCTAACGTTGATTTTTTTCTTTTCTTCCCGTTACTTTGGTAACATGAGACAAGTGGGTATTAAAATCAGTATCAACCCCCTTAATAACTGTGACTGTTGGTGCAACAGTTATCTATTTACTGGAATGAAACTCGCAGCAGAAAGAAATGATGCAGAGTAAAGTAACTTAAAGTGTACCAGAAACTAGCGCACATAAAACATTTATACATACCTGGGGCTTCCTCCAGTCCCCTCTGCATCGATCGCTGCCACAACGTCTTCCTCCGTCTTTTCTCAGTCCCGGTAGAAGCTCCATAAGTTTTGGCAGTAAGGGTCAGTCAGCGCATTCACCCCTCCCCGTCTCACTGCAGTGGCTGGGAGGGTTCCCAGAGCGCTCCCAGCACACGCAAGCGGACGGGCCACACATGACTCGCAAAACTTACAGGGCTTCTAGTGGGACCGGCAGAAGGTGGAGGAAGACTTTGTGGGAGCGATCGATGTGGAGTGGGGTGAAGGAAGCCCCAGGTATGTATAAATCTTTTGTGTGTGTTCATCTCTGGCTTACATTAACCACTTTACCACTGTGGGGTCTTTCCCCTCATGGGCCAGAGCAACTTTCACCTTTCAGCACTATTCCCTTTCATTTGCCAATAACTTTATCACTACTTATCATAACAAAATAATCTCTATCTTTTTTTTATTTATTTTTTCTGCCACAAATTAAGCATTCTTTGAATGGTACATTTTGCTAAGAATTAGTTTCTTCTAAATGCATTTTAACCGGCATAATAAGAAAAAAAAATGGAAAATAATCATTATTTCTCAGTTTTTAGCCATTATAGTTTTAAAATAAAACATTCTACATTGACAAATTAAACACATTTTATTTGCCAATTTGTCCCAGTTATTGCAAGTTTAAAATATTTCCCTAGTGCAATATATGGTGACAACATTTTATTTGAAAATAAAGGTGTACTAACAAGCCCATATATGCAAAAATAACAGTAATATACCCTCTAGATATACATATTAACCACTTCACCACTGAGGGGTTTTACCCCCTGAGCACCAGAGCAATTTTCACCTTTCAGCGCTCCTTCCATTCATTCCCCTATAACTTGATCATTACTTATCGCAATGAAATTAACTATATCTTGTTTTTTCCGCCACCAATTAGGCTTTCTTTAGGTGGGACATTATGCCAAGAATTATTTTTTTCTAAATGTGTTTTAATGGGAAAATAGGAAAAATGTGGGGAAAAAATAATTATTTTTCAGTTTTTGGCCATTATAGTTTTTAAATAATGCATGCTACTGTAATTAAAACCCATGAAATGTATTTGCCCTTTTGTCCCGGTTATAAAACCATTTAAATTATGTCCCTATCACAATGTTTGGCGCCAATATTTTATTTGGAAATAAAGGTGCATTTTTTTCATTTTTGCATCCATCCCTAATTACAAGCCCATAGTTTATAAAGTAACAGTGTTATACCCTCTTGACATAAATATTTAAAAAAGTTCAGTCCCTAAGGTAACTATTTATGTATTTTTTTTAATTGTAAATTTTTTATTTTTTTTTTAATTACAAAAAAAAAAGGGGGAGTGTGGGAGGTAATGAGTTAATTTTATGTGTAAAAGTTATTTATTTGTATGTGAAAAATGTGTAGGGTGTAGTTTACTATTTGGCCACAAGATGGCCACAGTAACTTTTTGTTTTAATACAACCTCCAAGCTTCCCTCCGGAAGCTTGAAGGAAGTATAAGGAGGCTGGACACGTGAGTTTTTTCTCACAATGATCGCGCTGCCCATAGGAGAGCAGCGGATCATTGCGGGGCTTAGATCAACGAACGGGAATGGATTTTCCCGTTCATTGATCTCTGGGCGAGCGGGCGGCGGCGTGTTTACTAGCGGCGGGCGGCGTGTTTACGAGCAGGTGCGCGGACAGCGTCGGGAACGCGGAAAGTACATATTTCTCCGTCCCTGGTTGTTAAAGGATGGAAAAAGGGGCGGAGAAATACGTACGCGCGGGGGTAAAGTGGTTAAAACCCTAGTCCCTACTGTAATTATATATTATCGACATCCTTTTTTTTATATGCAAATGTTTTAATATGGTAATTATGGAAGAATGGCAGAGGTAAAGGGTAATTTTTCTTGGTATATGTTTTTATTTTTATTTCAAAATGTAGATGTAATTTCACTACTTGGCAACAAGATGTCCCCACGCTTTTTCTTCCTGTGCATACTGTTAGTATGCTAACAGGAACTAACGCGTGTATGTGTTACTTTGTTTTTTACAATGGTGCAGGCATTTTATTGATGCCGGAGATCATTGACACAGGGACTTAATCTCCATACTAAAGGTCAACAACGAGAATGCACATGGGAGCATGAGTGTAACAATCGGTGAAGCACAGAGAGGATCTGATTACCAGTGATCTGCAGAATCACTGGGAATACAGATGTATACCAGATTATACGTGATCTGCAGTATCACTGACAATCCGATATACTAGCTAACCTCTGTTCACCTGAGTAGAGTGTAGTGTTTGGTGTAACAGTAACACTTTGAGGACTAGGCCTCAGTGCAGCAAGGAGTACTGCACAGATTCCTTCCGCAGACCTGAGCTCTCCAAGACGGGAGGGGTCAGACTGACAGTAGGAAGGATAGTCTGAAAGTGACCCTCAGGAGGAAGGGTCGCTAACAGAGCGAGGAACTGCCTCTAACGGTAAGGTCGGTTCTCGAGGTCGGACAAGCCAGATCGTACACACACGGACAGATAAAGTACAAGATCAGGAGGCAAAGACGGAGTCAAAGTACAGGCAGGGTTCAGCAACGGGGTATCAGATATATCGGGGTACAAAATCAGGAGGCAGAAGCAGAGTCAAGGAACGAGCCGGGGTTCGGCAACAGAGTATCAGAAATATCGAAGTACAAGATCAGAGTTCAGGAGGATAGTCAAGGCAGGCAAAGTAACAGATAATCACAATCAAACTAGTACTTTAGCTATCAACAGAATCTAGCTAAGTGTAGGATTACAGCTCCAGCTGGTCCCGGCACTCTTGCGGATCTGACTACGGATCTGGGTGCTCCCACATATGTGATCGCACGCCAGACAAAGAGCAAGTGAACAACCAGCAGTATATATACTCTAGGACCTTTCCAGGACCTCCCTAATTGCTGGTCCAATGAGAGCAGTGGAATTTGTCAGCTGACCCAGCTGGTCAGCCGACTCCCTTCTAACTGCTATTTAAACTCTGCCTCTGTGCTCGCGCGCGTGTAAGTCTGAATCTTGGTGGACTATCAGTGTCAGCCACACCAGTACTGTCATGCAATGTATCTAGTGCGGGGGCCGCCTCTGATGCGGATTCCGCCGTTACCAATGCGGATTCCGCCGCACTGCCTATGCGGCATGCTGCGTTTTTTCCGCGTTGACGCCATGCTGGACGCGGAAACGGCTGCCTCACCTCGAGAGACAGCGGCCTTTCCACGTTTCCTTACAATGAGCAAGCGGGAGCGTGCACAGCGGTGATTGCTGCAAGATACATATATCTACACCTCTAAGGCTAAGATGTAGTCAACGGGGGCATAGATATACTGTATCAAAATCATTAAGTGGTTAATGGCTATAATATGCAGATCAGTGTTGTGCGAATTCTTGCCAAAATCATTTTCGCATTGAAAATGCTATTTTCGATTTTAATCTTTATTTTACTGCAAAAACACAGAAAAATAATATTTTTATCACTAACATTTTTACAGGGAAAAACAATCAATATTTTCACCGCCAAAATTCACAAAAATGCAAAAAATAGCAAAACTTATTTTCAATGCCATTTATGCTTGAAAATTTAATGTAACATTATTTTTGTGAAAATGTATGCAAAAAGAATATTGGCATTTTCGCTCATCACCGATGCAGGCTAGCAGGAATGATAGTGCAATGTGCTGCAAGTACAAATCTTGTAGCATAAGGAGCAATATTTAACGTAATCTTGTTTCAAAGTCACATGAAGCTAGCATGTACACAAAACAACTCCAAAAATGTGTCAGCTTCACATATTTATAGATGTGTGTGAGATCTGAAGCTATGACAAGGCAAATCTCATTTTTGGATTCCCTCATAGGGATGGCTTGAACCTCTGATTTTAGGTTCGTGAACCTCGAACGCGAACTTCTGCAAAAGTTCGGGTTCGTGCGAACTTCACGAACCACAATAGACTTCAATGGGGAGGCGAACTTTGAAAATTATGTTTCAAGGGGTCTAACACCTCGGGGGGGGGGGGGCAATGGCGGAGTGAGATACACGCCAAAAGTCCCGGTGAAAAATCAGGATTTGACGCACAGCAGCGTTTAAAGAGACTCCGTAACAAAAATTGCATCCTGTTTTTCATCATCCTACAAGTTCCAAAAGCTATTCTAATGTGTTCTGGCTTACTGCAGCACTTTCTACTATCACAGTCTCTGTAATAAATCGATGTATCTTTCCCCTGTCAGACTTGTCAGCCTGTGTCTGGAAGGCTGCCAAGTTCTTCAGTGTTGTGGTTCTGCTATGAACTCCCCCTTCCAGGCCCCTCTATGCACACTGCCTGTGTATTGTTTAGATTAGGGCAGCTTCTCTCTTCTCTCTTATCTTTTACAAGCTGGATAAATTGTCCTCTGAGCTGGCTGGGCTTTCACATACTGAAGAATTATAGACAAGGGCAAAGCTGTTTGCAGGAAGAAAAGAGCAGCCTGACACTTCAGTGGAAGATAGCTGCAGGGGGAAATAGACACACAAATGATCTCTTGAGATTCAAAAGGAAAGCTGTATACAGCCTGCTTGTGTATGGATGTATTTTCTATGTGTGGACATACTGTACATCAACCTACTTCCTGTTTTGGTGGCCATTTTGTTTGTTTATAAACAAACTAATTTAAAACTGTTTTTAACCACTTTTAATGCGGCGAGGAGCGAAATTGTGACAGAGGGTAATAGGAGATGTCCCCTAACGCACTGGTATGTTTACTTTTGTGCGATTTTAACAATTCAGATTCTCTTTAAGGGCAGAAATCACATTGTATGCTAAATTTGAGGCCTAAAGTGCTTTAAAACATGTTGCATGTGTATATGTTACGTCAGGGGCGTTGCTAGGATCCTAAGAGATCAGGGGCACTTTTGGGCACTCCAGCTGAAAAATGGGTAAGGCCATGCACCAGAATGTGGGTGTGGTCATGGGTGGAGCCAAATTTACATAAACTTAAAGTGAACTTCCAGACTAAAAATCTACTCAGCAGAACTGAAAAGGCTTGGTTTTTAACAGTTTCACAGCATCAGAACTTTGTTTTTATTATAGAAGTCTCATTTTTAGTTGCGTTTTAGCTAAGCTCCGCCCCATTAAAGAAAACTGCCCGGGCTTTTTTCCCCTGATGCTGTGCAAAGCATGATGGGATTTCCTATGTTGTTATTCACATTGCCTAGCAACTGGGAGCTGTGATCAGGACACAGGACAGTTGGAACTGTGTCTCATGCTCCCTGTCACCTCCTTTCAACCAAAAAGATAACTGCCCTCATGACATCACAAACCTTTGCCTGTTCTTTTAAAACAGGGTGGGTAAGAGAGTATATTACCTATCTGTTAATTAACATAACTAATGTAACTTAAATGGCAGTATGTTTGTTTAGGCTGAAGTCCCTCTTTAACAGCGGTCTAAGTAGGCCTGCCCAGCAAAATGTTGGATGAAGCCTCCTCTCCATTAATACAAAAATGCAGCATGTCACATAAATAGGCAGTGTCCCTTAAACATAACTAGGCAGAGTTACTTGGCTTCTGCACTTGCTGGCCTGTCTTTCTGATGGGTGGACTGGCCTGCTGCCAGGTTTTCTGGCAGTGCCCCCATACCATTCCCTGACCCCCTCCCATACTCCCACGGGCCTCCTATTTACACACCACAACTCCCAGCATGCACCCGTAGAATAACCACAGCTCCTTGCATGCCCCTATAAAGGCACCACAGCACCCAGCATGGCACCACAGCACCCAACATGCCCCCATAGAGGCATCACAGCATACAGTATACCCCCATTCATGCACCCCAGCTCCCAGCATGCCTGCCATTGAGGCACCACAGCTCCCCAGCATGCCCCCATGGAGGCTTCTCAGCTCTGACTCTGCATGGGCAACATCTGGGGCACCCCAGAATAGATCCGTGGCACGTGCCACTGATCTTTAAGGCTAGCAACGCCCCTGTGTTACGTCCAGAACCCAAAGTCTGGCCACTTCGGGTTCTGGCCAGTCACAATGCGAAGTGGCCGCCTGATGCGGCCAATGTACAAAATGCTGCACAATTTTGGATTTTGGCCAGCCAGAACGTGTTCTGACTAAATAAGCCCGGCCAAGTCCCGAAGCTCACCTATTTAGTGTGTCCTACTACGCTGTCCTCGTGTCCCGCTCAGATCTCCATATCCTGCTACGCTGTCCCCTGGTCCCGTTCGTCTGCGAGGACCCTGGGTTGCCCATATATTGCCTGCAAGTGGGTGGATTGGTGTATGCTGCAAAGCGGGCTGGCTGCGGGGGATTGGTGTATGCTGCAAAGTGGTGGGCTGCTATCCACAGCTCAGATCTCTATGTCCTGATGGTGTCACGTTGTCCCCTGGTCCCGTTTGTCTGCGAGAACCCTGGGCTGCCCATATACTGCCTGCAAGCGGAGGAATTGGTGTCCCTGAAATCTAATGTCCCTGCTCAGCTCTTGTTCGCTGCAGGTGACACAGGGAGGGAGGTAACTGTACCCGCATTCCTAGGTGCAGGTGCTGCAGGTGACAGGAGATAGCGGAGGGAGGGAGGTATTTGATAGGAAGATGGGCTGACTTATTTAATCAATTGGGGGGAGGATATTGAAAGAAAATTAATTCATCACCACCATGTAAAAGACAGAAGTGAGAAGAACATGAGGAAAACGTGGAAATATGTGCTGTGAAGTGAGGACCCTTCCCTGAAGTGCCTGATGCTGAGGGAACTGGTAATATTGTTACGTGTGCCCCCCACTTCAATGTGTTTGTTTGTGATGTTCTTGGCTGCAACTGCATGTGTATGAGGTATTTCTGACAAGGCTAGGAGTTTGTTTTTTTCTACTACTGCTGCGTAATTTTTGTGGAAATTCTTTTGTTGTTATACCACAGCCCGGCGACCATACGGGCTTGAAAACCGCCATGGCCTGCACTCTCGCCATGGTGCGCACCAGTCCAGCACGGCCGTCACTACGCAAACAGCTGTTTGTGGTGCGTTACACAGTGAGTTTGGTGTGTCAGTGTGAAGCAGTACTCTAATTACACTCCCTGATTGATGTATACACATGCAAGATGTTTTAAAGCAGTTTAGGCCTGCAATTTAGCATTCAATGTGATTTCTGCCCTTAAAAACGCTGCTTTGCGTCCAGATTTTTCCCCGGGACTTTTGGCATGCATCCCACTCCCCCCTCCAGGTGTTAGACCCCTTGAAACATCTTTTGCATCACTTTTGTGGCCAGCATAAGTGTTTCTAGTTTTCAAAGTTCGCCTCCCCATTGAAGTCTATTGCGGTTCGCGAAAGTTCGCGCAAACCAAACTTTTTGCGGAAGTTCGTGAACTCTGTTCACAAACCGAAAATCAGAGGTTCGGGCCATCTCTACACAGGATATCTATGAAAGTGCCACAGAATGTCCACGGAAGTACTGCTGAAAGGCAGGTGCAGCTCAATGTTCATATAATCACCACAGAATGGCAGCGGCAGCAGAATGTACACTGAACTACCACAGAAAGTTCAGGAAAGCACCAAAGAATCAATAAATAAGGAAAGAACAATGGTGCCTCATAAATTGGTAATATTCCCTGTACAATATAGGGTGGGGCCAACCTAAACATTAATAGTACAAAAATAGAGCAACAAAAGGTCATAAGGCCACCATGATTATCCCAATATGCAAAAATGATTTTATTACAATATAATTCAATACAAAGCACAGTCCCCTAAATATAACCCTCAAAAAGACAAAAAAAACCTCCCCATATTAAAACCAGAAAGCAGTGCGGAGCACAAGTCATGCATGATTGGTACAGTGCCTGCAGGCTGAGTGGTACATCAGTCTTGGTCTAAGCCTATGCGACTATATATATCCACTCAATCGCCCGCGCATACACACACCTTTCAATCTGCCACAATAACTCAATTATAAATCGGGGGCCCCCTCTCTCCCTCAGTTCATTTTTAAGGATAGAGAAATCCACTTTCAATTTGACAAGTTCCAGTTAAGATAGCCAAAGGTTTCCAGATATCCTGTCACGTCATAGCCTAAAGCATAGAACATTTGTGCAAATGTGGATGGGTCTCACCCGCAGAGAAGTCCCTTCTGTATGTAGCCAGTACCGTTCGCTCCTCAACAATATTCCAATAATCTTGGAGCCATGCGCATGGTGGTCCCCGGTGTCCCTGCAGGTAGCCGGTATAGACAATTCCACCTGGCGTTGTTTGCAACACGCCAGCCACGCCGGATGCGCTGGTACTGCGTGTGGGATTGATGCAGCAGACGAAGGTGGCGTCACTAGGCACGTAACCTCTCAGCCAGACAAAGCTACGCCCACCGACGCTTTTCACGCCCACATTGGGCGTTTCATCAGGGTGTGGCCTATACGGCCATTGCATTCTCTTAAAAGCAGTCTCATAGCCCCTCCTATGGTGTAACCACAGCAACCAATAAAGCCTTTGCCATTGATTTCCATGGAGGCTGCAATGGGTCATAGGTATAAAGAAAAAAAGTTTCGACTGTTCCACACGTAATTTCCAGACAGATTTATGCGATGTTTCAGGTTGTCACCGCTACCGATATATACATAAATATTCGAGGAGATAGTCCATATAGAACGGAACACCAATAAGCACAAACTACATACTACACAGCCACAAACATATATATCTCAATGACTTCGCTCATCAATGTCACATGAATTTTGGCATGTGCTATTGCATATTTATTTGAGCAATTAATTTTCAAGGGGGTAAATGGAAAGAGAGAGATCTCAACATCTTCTTGTGGCACAACATATCATGCACTGCGGTACCACACATACTGCATGCATTACCCTTATGATATAAGTGAAATACAGTATAGTAAACAAAGCTGGATTTAGTTATTCAAATGCTAGCTATATCTATTATGTCTCAAAAACGGAGAAAGATCCAGCTCCGCATTGACATCAAAGTGGCTCATTGTACCTAACTTAAAAATCCACATTGCCTCCTTGCAGTAGAGGACCTCATCAAAGTCCCCCCTCCTTCCAGAAATGTTGAGACCATATAGTCCCTTCACTAATGTCCCCTTAAGAGAGTTGTTATGGTGTTCCCTGTAATGTTCGTATATTATTCCTGTAGCTTTACCTCCTACTATTTTACCAAAATGCTCTAGTACTCGTTCTTTTAGGCTCCTTTTAGTTTTGCCCACATACATGAGTTTACATGGGCATTGGATTAAGTATATTACTTTGGTGGTCTCGCAATTAATAAAGGACCTAATTGTGAATTCATCTTTACCATCACTACTGTAAAAAACATTAGTGCGTTCCACATAGGGACATAATTTGCATTTGGAGCATTTATACATTCCAACTGGCCTCCTACGGTCCAGCCAAGTTGAGGGGTTTCTCTGTATCTCACTGTGCACTAAATAATCTCTCAAATTGGGTGCCCTTCTAGCAGTTTTAAGGGGGCGTGGCCCTACAATCTTAGCGACCTCCTGATCAGAAGTCAAAATAGGCCAAAATTTGACAAGTAATTCCCTCAAGTTGTCCCAATGGGATCCGAATCCAGTTATGAGCCGCATATGTCCCTCCCCCTCCGCACCTTGTGGCACCCCACGGGGGGCCAACAAATCTTGCCGGTCCTTACCCCACGCCCTTTTAAGGGCCTTGCGCAATACTGAGTGTGAGTAACCTCTGTCCCGGAATCGCTGGTACATAAGACGAGATTCTTTCTTGAAATCTTCGTCTCTACCACAGTTCCTGCGCAAACGGAGGAACTGGCCATAAGGGATACCTCTTTTCAGGGACACTGGATGATGGCTTCTGGCATGCAAAAGAGTGTTGCCTGCAGTAGGCTTACGAAAGGACGTGGTCATGACCTTATCGCCCTCCACTCTCATCATGAGATCCAGAAAGGAGATTTGCATACCAAACATATAAGTCAATTTGATATTTCTATTGTTCTGATTTAACTTGGCCACAAATTCGCCAAGTTGCACAGCTGTTCCCGTCCATGCCACCAAGACATCATTCAGGTACCTAATCCAGAGGGTGACGTGTGCACCATATTCGGGGCTTGGAAATAGCTCCTCCCGCTCCCAGAGTCCCAAATGGAGACATGCATAGGCTGGTGCACACGACGCCCCCATGTAAGTACCCCTTAGTTGATGGTAGTATTGTCCCTCAAAAACAAAACAATTCCGGGTCAGGATTAATTCCATAGAGTCAACAATAAATTCATTGTGGGCCACTGCCGAGGGATACCGTTCGCGGAGGAAGAGGGACATTGCCCGGAGCCCCTCCTCATGTGGGATCGAAGTGTACAATGATTCAACATCGATCCCCACAAGGAGGGACCCTGGGGGCATCACAAAACCATCCAGAACCCCCAAGACATCCCGTGTGTCTTGTACATATGACAGTAATGCTTTAACCAGTAGACTGACCTTTTTATCAATAAATTGACCCAATCTCTAAGTTGGACTAGTACCCACTGCTGAAACAATGGGTCGCCCCGGTGGATCTACCATTGATTTGTGCATATTTATAATTTAGTTATTGTGGCAGATTGAAAGGTGTGTGTATGCGCGGGCGATTGTGTGGATATATATAGTCGCATAGGCTTAGACCAAGACTGATGTACCACTCAGCCTGCAGGCACTGTACCAATCATGCATGACTTGTGCTCCGCACTGCTTTCTGGTTTTAATATGGGGAGGGTTTTTTGTCTTTTTGAGGGTTATATTTAGGGGACTGTGCTTTGTATTGAATTATATTGTAATAAAATCATTTTTGCATATTGGGATAATCATGGTGGCCTTAAGCACCAAAGAATGGCAGCTGCTTTTGCTGCTTTTCCTTAGGTGGTCTTCCCATTGCAGTTTGTGCTTTCTCGTCATGTGCCTTCGTAAGATAGTTGTCCCTACGCGGGTGTTGACCTTTCCACGGCTCAATTTTTGGTGGCAGAGAGTACAGTTGGCATTGCTCTCATCTGAGGCAGACACACAAAACAAAAAATTTTCCACACCGCTAAGCTCTGGGGTGATAGCACTATGGTGGTCTCAGCAGCTGACATTGAAGGGCATGTTGGCTGGCTGTCCATAGGTGGCGATACATGGTGGTGGACACTGCCACGAGCTGTTTCTGATGACGAGTTCCCTTTGCTTCTTTCAGCAACTCATCTCCTCCTACTCCTCTCTGACTCCCCCTCTGAACTGTGCCCCTGTTTATCTCCTCTATTGGGAACCCATGTGACATCCATATCATCATAATCATCATCATCATAATCATCCTCCCCAGCTTCGCTTGTATCAGACACCTCCAAAACTGCACCAACAGCAGGTACTTCATCATTCTTTTCCTCACACCATACGTCTATAGTGCCGCCTAACTCAGACATATGAGGTGGTGTAACTTGCTTAGCGCCTTCATCTTGTTGTAACAATAATGTTACAATCAGCTGTGAATCAGTTAATTCCCCACCAAATAACTCCTGCGAAGTGTCAAAAGTAGCGGATGTGGTGCTTGTAGTAGCGCTGGTAGCTGCGGAAGATGAGGTGTTCTGTGTTAAATAGTCAACTACTGTACGTCCTGACAATCTTGGGAGTTGATGGCACATGTCTTCTTCTGAGCACTGTACTTTGGTCCAGGGCCACACAAAATCACGTCAGCACGACCTCGAACAGACCTGCCTCTGGGTCTGCCTCTGCTATGGCTGTTTTGTCCATATCGGGGAGTGGGGGGGGGGGGAGGGTGGATGAAGTGAAAGGTATGCAGTGACTTGACTAATACAATGTGCAGTCACTCAGGTGCAATGAAAGGTATGCAGTGACTGGTATTACAATACAATGTGCAGCTGTCACGGACTGGTATATAAAACAGCGTGCGGTCACACAGGTGCACTAAACAGGTATGCAGTGACTGGTATTACAAATGTGCAGCTGTCACACACACAGGTACAGTGAACAGGTATGCATTGACTGGTATATAATATAACACTGAGTGCGGTCACACAGGTGCAGTGAACAGGTATGCAGTAACTGGTATTACAAATGTGCAGCTGTCACGCACACAGGTACCGTGAACAGGTATGCAGTGACTTTTATGTAACACTGTGTGCTGTCACACAGGTGCACTGAACAGGTATGTAGTGACTGGTATTACAAATGTGCAACTGTCACACACACAGGTGCAGTGAACAGGTATGCAGTGACTGGTATTACAAATGTGCAGCTGTCACACACACACAGGTACCATGAACAGGTATGCAGTGACTGGTATATAACACTGTGTGCTGTCACGTAGGTGCACTGAACAGGTATGCAGTGACTGGTATCAATACAATGGTATTACAATACAATGTGCAGCTGTCACGGACTGGTATATAAAACAGCGTGCGGTCACACAGGTGCAGTGAACAGGTATGCAGTAACTGGTATTACAAATGTGCAGCTGTCACGCACACAGGTACCGTGAACAGGTATGCAGTGACTGGTATATAATATAACTATGTGTGCGGTCACACAGGTGAAGTGAACAGGTATGCAGTGACTTGTATTACATATGTGCAGCTGTCACACACACAAGTACCGTGAACAGGTATGCAGTGACTTTTATGTAACACTGCGTGCTGTCACACAGGTGCACTGAACAGGTATGTAGTGACTGGTATTACAAATGTGCAACTGTCACACACACAGGTGCAGTGAACAGGTATGCAGTGACTGGTATCAATACAATGTGCAGCTGTCACACACACAAGTACCATGAACAGGTATGCAGTGACTGGTGCATAATATAACACAGCGTGTGGTCACACAGGTGCAGTGAACAGGTATGCAGTGACTGGTATTACAAATGTGCAGCTGTCACACACACACAGATACCTTGAACAGGTATGCAGTGACTGGTATATAACACTGTGTGCTGTCACGTAGGTGCTCTGAACAGGTATGCAGTGACTGGTATCAATACAATGTGCAGCTGTCACACACACAGGTACTGTTAACAGATATGCAGTGACTGGTATTACAAATGTGCAGCTGTCACACACGTGCAGTGAAAAGGTAGGCACTGAATGTGCTGGGCCTGGCAGTGGCACAGTAGAAATTAACAAGGGCCAGCTGCGACTGACTGACAGGGCTGTATATGCAAGTGTCAGTGGGCCAAGAAAAAAAAATACAGTGGGCCAAGAAAAAAAAATACAGATCACAAGAACAACATTAGCTTTCAAAAGAGCTGTTGTGGGGTGCTTTTTAGCAATAAGTATCAGCCACGAGCAAGCCAACAAGCCTAACAAGGGCCTAACTAAGCTTTCCCTAATCTGTGCAGCAACCTCTCTCCCTTCACTCACTAACTATGCAGCACACAGAGTGAGGAAATGGGCGATGCTGCTGCTGCTTTTATACGGGGGAGGGGGGGGGAGGGGGGGCTCCAGGAGGGGGTGCAGCATGATTGGCTACCATGTGTCTGCTGACTGTAATGTACAGGGTCAAAGTTTAGCCTAATGATGTAGTATTGGGGGCGGGTCGAACTTGCATATAGTTAGCGGTTCACCGCGAACGCAAACCACCGATGTTCGCACAAATCGGTTCACCGGCGAACCGTTCAGGCCATCTCTATTCCCTCATTTTTTTTTTACATGTTAGTGATTAGTTAGATTAAAGCACGCCTGGTGGGTTTTTACTTACTATAGGGCTGTCCTTTGGACTTAGATTAGTAGTACTTTTCCCCCAGTACTCTATTCAGAAACATTTTCATTCCTGGGTTTTTACTTACCTGGGGCTTTTTCCATCCCTCGTAATCTTTCAGGTCCCTAGGTGTACACCGGGTCCCTTCAGTTGTGGCGCTGTCCCCTCAGAAAGTTCTGAAACTGAAGTTTCAGCTCTCAAAAGAATTGTACCACACATGTGTAGAATGCATGCAAGTGGAGCAGACATGATGTGTTGAGCATTGCTACAACCATCCCAAACAATGTGTCTGGACATCCCAAACAATGTGTCTGGAAGGTATGGAGCACATCCTGTGTATGAAGTGATATAAGTAGTCCGAAGACTCCACAGGAGATGTATATGATTTTCCAACAGTGTATGTGCGAAACATATTGATTTATGTAGCTCTGCTGCAGGTTCTGTATCTTGGTTGCAGGGGTAAGGCTGGGTTTACAATGAATCAGTTGCTGGCAGCTAAATGCAATGAACAACTGATAAGGGATTTTCCATGCTTCCCTATGGCAGTTTACATCCATGCGTTGTAACATAGATGCAAACTGACTCATAGGGAAACATGGAAAATTCCTTCTTATCAGTTGTGCATTGCATTATTGCTGACAGCAATGCGCTTACCATTAGCTGGCAACCAAATTACAACTTACCCAATTCCACTGCTTCCTGGAGGGGGAATAATAATTAACATCGCCGGGACTTTTGCAGGAGCAGGGTGAGCTGTTTGTAAACTTTGCCCTGCGCACAAATTCCCAGCGCCTTAATTACATGTATGCAGGGCTATCACTGCTTCTGTGTTGGTATGCAGTGTTTTTGTGTGATGCGACAGACCATAAGTAGTGTGACAGGGTCCTGAAAAAAGTTTTCAATTTTTGCAATCAGACAAGTAGAGAAATGAGAACTTAGCAATTTTCGTGCACCAGACAGTGAACTGTTACCATTGTAATAAGGAAAGGACGGAGCTTAAGAGCAGGATGAGGCCAGCGTGCAATAGGAGAAGACATCCGCTGGTTTTCAATACAATGCGCTTTTAAATCCTTTTTGAGTATTATGATATTTAATTTTCAATAAAAGTAATTGGTTTTACACAATCTGAGAGTATTTAGTCCCTAGATTGAGCCCACAGGACTGTGTTTTTCACACTCAAGCTGGGGTTGAAGGCAGAATACCAGGCACTTTCTGTGGGATACTTAAATCCAATAGCAAAACAAAGCATCAAGTGATTAAAGCTGCCTGTGAGGGTGGTCAGTATATTCAGTGTGTGAGCAGGATGTGTTTGCATTTGTGGATGTGCTACTGGGGTAGGTGAATGGGAGCATTGATGACACAGAGGTGACCATGATGGAGAAGAGTGGTCTGTGCACACAGTTAGGCACTCAGTATAACAAGTTAGAACGCTTTACTGAAGAAAAATATGCAGATATACTGTATATTATACACCCCCATCAGGAAGTGCAGCTTACTTAGAACAGAAAGGAACAAATAGTGAATACAGGAAAAACAAAAACAAATACTATAGAGATCATCACATTTTGCAGACAATGACATCTTGTGGGGGATTTACTATACTGCAGTTTAAAGTAATTCTGTTGACACTGCCAACAGACCAGTTCTTGGTAGCACTAAGCGCACATTTCTGTCTGTGGATAAGGACAGCTAAAGGGGCAGGTGAATGTGCCACTCAGGCAGTGTGTTGAAGGGGCACGTGGTGAAGGCTAATGAGAAGGGATGGTCGGCAATGTTGATTTCCGATTTCACAAAAATTCAGTTTTCTGCCAGTGCTAATTACCAATTTCATGGATTACTGATGAGTTTTTTTGGTCATCGTTTGCATCCTCTGATTGGCTAATTACTTCCGAGTTCACTCTGCATTCTTTGATTGGTCCAATGCTTTCGAGTTCTGTGATTGGGCTAAAATTACTGAGTTGCAGTAATGCAGTATTGCTGCGGAAATCCGATTTCTGTTTTACAATTTCCAAGGAGACCTTTTTTAGATCATTTTTCACATTCTCTGATTGGCCAAATACTTCCGAGTTGACTCTGCATTCTCTGATCGATCCAATGCTTTTGAGTTCTGTGGCTGCACTAAAATTACCGAGTTGCAGTAATGTGGTAATTCTGCGGAAATCTGATTTCTGCTTTCTGATTGAAAATGCAGAAATTTCAATTCTCTGAAATCCGAATGAGCATCCCTACTGATGACAATATAATAGATCACAGGAAATTGATAACCAGGTGGTGGACCCTGGAAGCGTTGTGTCAAACAGACTATACTCTGTCTTTTTCCTTCTTTATTTGAGGGTCTCCTGGATATTGACTCTTGAAAGTTTGAAAAGAGAAGCATAAAAGCACTTGGGAGTTATTCCCTGTGGACATTTTTTTTTTAAAATCGGGAAGCACCTTCTATGAAACGGTTTGTTTATTTATTAATTGTGGTGTACGTGTAACGCTAGTCCAGAGGTGCAGCAGGCCAAGTGCATGATGTATAGGGCTTAGGTAGATTGTGATTCTCAGGCTGTGTAAGTGGGAGCACTCATTTTAAAATTAGAATTTCATATGGTAAAAAGGAAGCCTACATGAATTCTTTCCCCTGTTGGTAAAATTACACCTTGATGCAGAAATGAAATAGTGGTAATAATAATAATACAAAAATAAACTGTCATGTCTAAAAATGAAGTTCATGTACACTTGAATAAATGCCTTTGGTTTAAAAATTAATAAACTTAAAGAAATCAGGGTGCTCCTATTATGTATTCCTCCTATATGTACTCCTCCTATACAGTATGTATTCCATACATACATTTACCATTCAGATAAGTTTACTATTTTGCAAAACTTGACTTATTGCAGTATTTTTTAGACTTCTTGCAGGAAGCCAGGTAAAGTTCTACAAGAAAATTGCTTAAAATCCTCACAATTATTGCAAATGACCTAGATAGATGAGACTTTTTTATCCTCTTGACAGAAATAGTTTACTTTGTCTTCACACCTTCCAATCATTCACTTTGAAAAAATAATGGAAACCATTTAGCGTCATGGCAATCACTTTTATAAATAGCATGTTTAAGAATATTATGTAAGCATTACTTACTTTGTAGGTAATCCCTTAAGTTATAATCTAATTAAACAATAATTAGGTTGTAATGACTTTGTAACTACTGCATTAATGAACTTTCATTGCTCAATAAATTAAAGCAGTTATTGATGTGGTGCCTGGAAGACAGCTGACTCAGATGGGTAAAGCAATAAAGGTAAGAGACATGAGAGGTAATCGTCCTGCTTGATAAAATATTGTGACTGCGCTGTGAGATGCTCAGTATGGCTCCCCCACTTCACTGCACCCTACCTTTTCACCCACAAACTCTAAATAAAAATAGTCTTTCAGAAAGTGTTTTATATGGCTTTATCTTTAGAATCTGAATTCAGAATCAGAATATTTTAACAAGTACTACGTAAGTTGTACTCAGAATTGTTTTTTGCACAACAGGGTTGCCGGTGGTACATACAGTTGTAGATACAGCTTATACAGGTATATACAGTAGATACATACAGTAGGAATAGTGCACAAAGACATAGAAATAAAGCATGTATAGAAGCATACGTAAAAGATGAACTCCGGAGAAGGACCAGGTGGGTAATTCCACTGCCGTCCATGGCACTCAAAATGTTTTGTAGCGATACTTTGAATCAGATGCCCCCGGTCTAACCCAAGGAGAAAGACTTAGAGAGGAGAGGAAAGAAGAGGAAGAGAGAGAGAGAAACATTGAAATAGACGGTGATAGTCCTCCTTGGATTACTGTGTAACCTTTAGGTGCATCATTGAGCTGTTGCTTTTCCAAATACTAAGCTTTTTGTAAAATGTGTCATGTGGAAATTAAGTATAAGGCAGGATTCACACTTATCCGTTTTCAGGTGTGTTGTCTGCATAAGAAAAACTAAGAACCAATGTTAAAGCACACCTGTAACAGGGAGGCTGCCATAGTTTTCCTTTTAAACAATACCAGTTGCCTGGCTATCCTGCTGATCCTCTTGCCTCTAATACTTTTAGCCATAGACCCTGAGCAATCATCAGATCTGACAAGATCATCTGTATGCTTGTTTATGGTGTGATTCAGGACCCTACTGCAGCCAAATAGGCCAGCAGGGCTGCTAGGCAATAGGTATTGTTTAAAAGGAAATAAATATGGCAGCCTCCACAGCCCTCTCATTAGAGTTGTCCTTTAATCAATGTGCTCACACTTGAATGCATTCTTCTCATGTAGAAAAAATAATCAGACAGCAGTGCAACATTGTGCACATTTTTCTATCAATCATATTTGCTTCTGTGAAAAAAACATGCTTTTTCCCACATGGAAACTTGCAGAATAATGTATACATAAAATGTTTATAAACAAAGGTCCTACCATATAAGATTCAATATAAATTGATTTTTAACAAGGAGTAGCACTGTCTCAACAATATGCTAGATGTGTTTAGTTAGATCATACAAAGATGCATACTATTTTATGAATGTAATCATAAGCTCCAGCATACATAGTCACTCACTCGTCAAAGGTTTCACATGCAGTACTGTATATACTAATGTATAAGTCGACCCCCAACTTTTCCCTCAGAAACCAGGAAACAATGATTAACCCACATATAAGCCCAGGGTATGATATAGAGCTGTGACTAGGGTGATAGCTGTGGGTCCAGGGCTGTAGGCTGTGGGTTTAGGACTGTGGGATGCGGGCTGAGGGTCCAGGGCTGTGAGCTGTGGGTCCAGGGATGTGGGTCCACGGATGTGGGCTGTGGGTCCAGGGATGTGGGCTGATGGCTGAGTGTCCCCAGGTATATAGCTCTGGCTGTGCCAACGCAGAGTGCCTATGTCTTATTCCCTTCCTGCCTGTCATGTGAAGTGTTGTGAGGGAGTATTCAGTGATGGCTGTGTCCCGTGCCTCCTACCCTCCCACTCCAGAGCTGAGCGAAATACATACCTGATGCATGTGTCCCTTTGCTGTGTGTCCTCCGAAATGTCTTGTGCTTCTTTTTTTTCGGTCTGCATCACGTTGGGATCCCTCTAGCTTCAGTCACAGCTTCATCTCGGATGCTGGTAGCAGTGCACGTGATGAGAGGCGCCACTAGATAGTGTCATAGAAATGAAACTGCAGCTGGGAAGTAAAAAGCAGCACGCATTAGTGAGCAGATGTACCATCCATTCTCCTGATGCCATGCGGACACTCGTCAGAGGGACATGGGCATCATGTTGCTCAGCTCTGGGGAGGAGGGCACGGGGCGCAGGACACAACCATAAGCTATCACTAAATACAACTGCACAATATTGCACATGACGGACAGGCAGGGAATTGGGACACAGCTACAGCATATATTGTATCGGTGACACCTATTGCTGTAGTTTTTACATGCAGGGGGGTCACTACCATCTCGAAACTCGAGTATAAGCCGAGACCCCAACTTTTGGTCCCAAAAAATTCGGCTTATATGCGAGTATATACAGTAAGTATGCTATGTACAAATTTATCATGAACCTATTTCAAACCATAAACTTTGTGTAATTGTATTGTACAATTCGCACAACATTTTTCTCTACAAGTTTCACAAGTACACACCTGCTTCTTCAAAAGTGGTACTGGTCTATCTTAACAATTCAGTAGTGTAGATTATAATGATTCATCTTGGTTACATGAATTTTCAGATAATTTTCACATTTATAATTCAATTATCCTGAGTTTGTTAAACCGTTATTTATAACCTTAGAAGGTATCTTTGCTGCAGTGGTGTTCTATGGTAGTCAGACTGGAATAGACAAACCTGTTAATTTCTACAGACTGATACCCTTGTCCTGCTGGACTGCATAGCAACTGTTGCCTATGTCGCCTGTGGCTGAGCACTTGCTAGGGCATTAATCCACTTATTTATCTCGTGCTCATGGACATCATAAAGGATGAAAAATCACTTGTGCAGGTTGCATCCGGTGGGTAGACAATTCCCCAGGAGCAGTAGTAGTGGAAACTGTAAATATTTTCAGGTTTTTTTCCCCCTTTCTGATCGTACTATAGCGGATATGATGAGGCGTAAAATATTCTATAGTATATATCATATCAACTTTATAAATGCCTGATAAATCTACCAGCACATGTACTTAGCTGAGAAAAAAAGGGGCTGTGTATGATATGCAAATAGTGTTGTTCTATTTATAAAAAAAAGCCTTTATTTGGTGTTTTGATCTGCAGCATTTTGTACTGAATAGCTGCTCACAAACATTTGTGGGCTTTCGAAGTGATTTGCAGTCCAATCATTACAACAACAAGATACATTTAGAAAGATGTGCTAAATATTCCACATTAGATAAAAGATTTCCCATTACAGAATTTGTAACATAAAAGTTCAGAATAACCAGAGTTCTTATGATTGTACGAACACTAGATATATTTAGAGCTTCCATCCACTGCTGGTGCTAAGATTTGCAGTACGGTAATTACAAGATTTTACCATCCCTCATGGTCAAGCAGTCAGGGGTATAGCTGGCTTGATTATAGGGTTATGATTGCTGTGGTTTTTCTTTTCACTATCACTGGGCATTGCAAAAATAAAACTTACTTTCACCTGATGCTTGGGTCATGCAATTTCAGATAAAATTGTAAATGTGTAAACAAAATGTAATCCATTTTTAGGTACATAATTTGAGTTTTTAAAAATGGCATTTTGGTTTAGCTAGGTTTGGTGTAGTTAGCTTATGAATTTCGGTCCATGTTTCCTAGTAAAAGTGGGCAGTGCAGCTTCTGAAGTGACATGACGGTACTAAGAAGTGGGGCTGTAAGGCACTCACCTGTCATCGGTTCCAGTGTTGGCTTGGGTCGGCTCGCACGGCGGAGTTCAACCGTGAGCTTCCCCTTCCGATTCTCCCGGCGGCATCCCCAGCACCCCTGCGGTGGTGAGTGAGCGTACACGTCCCATCCAGGCAGGTATGCACGTCTCAGAGACGGTCTTATGCCCTGAGACGCCAGCGATCATAGCGTCAGCTGTTAGCTTAGTTCAGCTGATGCACAGGCAGGGATTCTGCTCGCTGATTGATTGTTGTGTGTGGGGTCAGCCTCTGATTGGGTGAATAAATGTATTTCAGCAGTGCTGTTTCAGTTGCTCACTGCCCGTGATAACAATCAGTTCGCTGGTGCTGGGCACTGTGTCACTCTGTGATATGATTGTATTATTATTGTGATTGTATATTAATGCGACTGCCTGACTGACTTTAGTTTACTTTTGACCATAGCCATACTGACCATTCTCTCGCCTAGTCCTATTGTACCTCAGCCATCTGACCACCCGTGTATGACCCTAGCCTGATTATCGACCTAGCCTTTGCCTCATCCTATTGTACCGCAGCCATCTGATCTCACGTGAATGACCCTAGCTTACGTTTTGACTACGATTATCTGAGCCTCAGTGTATACGCCCTGAACCAAGCGTGATATTATCACGGGCCAGATACTATACTTATGGAGGAGTTACAATGTCAGGTTATGCTCCTCACAGGGGCTGTGAACCAACTCACTCAGATAGTAGCTGCTCAGTAGGAGCAGCTGAATCAGTTGGCTAATGCACCACCACGTGCTGAGGCTTCTGCAGCTCATAACGAGCAACCTGCACCTCCTCCTGCTCCTTATTCACCTCTGGAGCCAAAAATGCCTCTTCCTGAGAAATTCTCAGGTTCTCGGTCAACGGTCAGCAATTTCATGAATAGTTGTTTAACGTATTTTGAGGTTCGGCCTAGGTCCTCAGGGTCAGAATCTCAAAAAGTCTCATTGATTAAATACCTTTTACAGGGAGATCCGCAGACTTGGGCTTATGGCCTGCCCCCTGAAGATGAAGTAGATAACTTTTTTAAAGCTATGTCTGTGATATACTCGGATCCCGATATAACAGTTACGGCGGTTCGAAAATTAAGAGATTTACGACAGGGTAGTCGTACAGCTGAGGAGTACGCTGTCGAGTTTAGACGGTGGTCAGTTTCTATCAATTGGGGTCAGGCAGCATTATTGGACCAATTTTATTTGGTCTCTCTGAAAATATTTTGGTTAGTCATCCTGACCCTAAATCCCTAGAAGACACCATAACATTGGCAATACGAGTTGATAGACGGGTCAGACAATGACGTCAGGGCAAAGTTCAGTCGATCCCAGGAGTGTCTCTCCCTGCTGGCAGTCATGTTTTTCCTTCGGGAGAGGAGCCAATGCAGATAGGGTTCTCCAAACTGTCTCCTTCTGAGAAACCTAGGAGACATAATGAAGGCTTGTGTCTCTATTGTGGGGTCAAGGGGCACATAGCTACAGATTGTCCTGCAAAGAGAAAGCCAGAAAACTCCAGCGCCTAAGTGAGGCCGGTGAACCTCACTTGGGCGATCTGATGCTTCACCTGAAAATTAAAAAATAGTGGTTACCGGTAACTATACTTTACAATGGCAAGACATATCATTGTCAGGCGTTTATTGATTCTGGAGCAGCGGGCAATTTCTTTGACTCCTCCTTTGCTTTGGAGCTCGGTATTCCCGCTTTATCTATGCTTGACAAGATCTTTGTTACGGCTATTGATGACTAGAGATGTGGCGAACGGTTCCCGAAACGTTTGCCGGCGAACATCTCCAAATCCCTTGGGCTTTTACTACTTCCGGGTCGCACTGACCTGGAGTAGTACGCCTGCGCTGCCCGGCGGAGCGCGTCCTAGATTGCGCTCCTGTTGCCAGGCACTTTCTGCGCGTGTGCGTGACGTCACGAACGACGTCACGCTCATGCGCAGAGAGTGCCCGGCTACAGGAGCGCGATCGAGGACGCGCTCCGCCGGGCAGCGCAGGCGTACTACTCCGGGTCTATGCGACCCGGAAGTAGTAAGTGCTCCAGAGATGTTCGCCGGGCGAACAGTTCGCCGCATCTCTATTGATGACTCCCCACTTCAAGCAACCTGTTTCAATCACACCTGAAGTTTCTCTGCAGGTAGAAACACAGCATCTTGAAAAAATGCAGCTCTACCTGCTTAGAATGGCTTCTAGCCAGTTGGTTCTGGGTCTTCCTTGGCTGCAATTACACAATCCACACATTGATTAGTGTACTGGTCAATTGACTAAGTGGTCTTCATTTTATATGAAAACTGTCTGAAAACACTTTTTGTACAAACCACCGAAATAAAAATTGAAAAATTACCCTCTTGTTATCAAGAATACTCTTATGTATTCTCTCCACAGGCTGCTGATAAGCTCCCTCCTCACAGATCTTATGATTGCTTTATAGATCTGTTGCCTGGTACAATGCCTCCACGAGGGCATTTGAACAATTTTTCTGGCCCTGAAACTTTGGCTATGAAGGATTACATTAAAGAGAATCTAGACAAAGGGTTTATCCGTCCTTCGTCTTCTCCTGCTGGAGCTGGCTTCTTTTTTGTGCAAAAGTAGGATGGAGGGTTACGCCCCTGTATAGATTATAGGGGTCTGAACAAGATCACCATAAAAAATAAATATCCCTTACCACTCATTGACGATTTATTCGCTCAAGTTTCTGGGGCATGGATTTTCACCAAGCTAGATTTAAGAGGGGCTTTTAATTTAGTCAGAATCAGATGGAGATGAGTGGAAGACAGCTTTTAATACTCAGTAGTCAGGATGGCCAATATGAGTATCTTGTCATGCCTTTTGGCCTCTGTAACACCCCAGCTGTCTTTCAGGATCTAGTAAACAATATTTTCAGAGACTTTTTAGGCAAATTTGTCGTGGTATATCTTGACGATATTCTAATTGACTCTGTCTCATTGTCCGAGCACCGATGTCATGTAAAGTCTTACAGAGATTAAGAGAAAATTCATTATTTGCTAAAATTTAGAAATGTATTTTTGAGGTCACTCTGCTTCCACTCCCGGGATACATAATCTCAGGTACTGGTCTCTCTATGGATCATGCAAAACTGACTGCAGTTTTGGATTGGCCACAGCCCAGGGGTTTAAAATCGCTCCAACGATTCCTAGGCTTCGCCAATTTTTACAGAATGTTCATTAAAATTTTCTCCACACTGGTGGCTCCCCTGACAGATCTGACCAAGAAAGATGCGGATCCGACCAATTGGTCTCCTAAGGCTTGTGAAGCCTTTTTGGCACTCAAGAATGCCTTTTGTTCCGCACCAGTCTTGGTACATACTAATGTCCTGTTACCTTTTTTCGTTGAGGTAGATGCCTCTGAGGTTGGTGTGGGAGCAGTTCTCTCCCAATACTCTAGCCAACCAGAACTCTTGCATCCCTGTGCTTTCTTTTCCAGGAAGTTTTCCCCTGCAGAAAATAATGATCATATAGGGAATAGGGAACTGTTGGCAGTAAAGATGGCATTTGAGGAATGGAGACACTGGTTGGAGGGTGCTGAGCATCCCGTTACGGGCTATACTGATCACAAGAATCTGGAGTATATTGAAGGAGCTAAGAGACTCAATCCCAGACAGGCACAGTGGGCGCTGTTCTTCTCTAGTTTTAATTTTATTAGAACGTATAAGCCCGGTGCCAAAAATGTGAAAGCGATGCTTTGCTCCGATGTTTTGAACCAGAAACATTTCAAGCAATAACTCCTGAATCTATGTTACCTAAACATTGTGTGGTTGCTGGGACTAGCATCAATCTTTCTCCAGATCTCTCTCAATCTTTATTGCCGTTTCAGGAGGATTGTCATCCGGAAAAACCACCTGCTCTGTTGTTTGTACCTATTCATCTTCGGCTGCAGGTTCTGGAACAATTTCATGACTCAAAATTATCAGGGCATCCGGGTGAAACCAAGACCTATGATTTGCTGTCGCGTCATGTCTGGTGGCCATCCTTAAGGAAGAACTGCAGGGCCTTTGTCGCTGCCTGTGCAATTTGTGCCTGAAGTAAAGTGTCCCGTTCTGCAATGGACTCATCTGTCTATGGATTTTATTGTTGATCTGCCACCCTCGGAAGGTAACACTGTGATTTGGGTGATGAAATGATACAAAAAGAGAATTGACTCTTGGGTGCATGTGAAAAAATAGAAACATCTTTAACAGATCCAATATTAATACAAAACTCTAAAAAACATTAGAAAATGCATTATAATCTCAATCACACTAATTTAGCAAATATTCCAACTGACTCCAGAGAAAAGACAAAAGGGGTTGCAGTCCCCTATGTCTAGATAGTTAGAGCCTACTTGACCTGTGAATAATGAAATTGCTTTTGTGAGCAGTCAGCAAGATAATTAGAAGGGGTCTTGTGACCAGGACCAAGTGTTTCCAACTGTTTGAACACGGAAACTGTGCCTAAAGCTGCAAAACATGAACATAAAAATCCACCGATAATCACAGTCGCAGATGTCGGTAGTAGTAGAGATGATGAGGGAAGGTTGTCACAAACCCCCTATTGTGCCTCCAGCATAGCAGCCATAGACAGTTCAAGCTCTAGTTTATGCACAAAAAAGCAGCACATTTCCACAAGCAGAGAGCAAGCCATGCCAATGCAAATAGTTGTAGCAGAGTTCAGAAATCGCTGACAATCAGGCATAAAGATGAAGCATATATGCACAAAGGTGAAAAGCCATTATGTGGGTGATGTTGCAAAAGTTCACAAACAAGCTGTCAATCAAGGTAGATGCAAATGGCTCCTGTCCCCGCAGCCATGCAAAAGTCCACTATGATCCCACTCGCAGATCAATAGCGAATGTGAACTTAAAGCAGATCCGAGATGAAAAGCTAACTATAACAAGTAACTTGTCTATATGTCTTATGTAAAGTTTAGATGGTTTACACAGCAAATCTAGCTGCAAACAGCTTTAATAGAATATGACTTATTCCTGTGATACAATGACAGCGGCCATGTTGTTTGTAAACATTACACAGAGGCAGGCTTATTTGTATCTTGAGCCATCAGCCTAATCCCCTCTCCTCCTCCCTCCTCCCCTCTGCCTCTGAAATTAATGGCTAGTAACACCTCCTCCTCCTCCTGCCCAGACTGAGCTCCCATGAGCCCTTGCTACTGCCTTGGCTCTCTGAAAACCAGTGGGCGTGGCTTTTTTAGTTTATAGGGAATTAGAGCATTAACACAAACACAAAAATGTATTTGGCTTGAGGAATGCCCTATAAACAATAGGAAAGGAACACAATTATGCAATGTGTAAAAGTTCACCTCGGATCCACTTTAAGTACTCTGAAGGTGTGGACATGTATTGCCAGCACAGGTCATGCAGATACGCTAAAGGGTATTTAAAATAGGTCCATAGATAACCCCTCAATTCAGCGTCCTCATGCAGTGCAGATGTGGCAATTCAGGTCAATCCGGAGGTCTCTGGTGATCAGTTGGTGGTGGGATGCCTATAAGCTCGACATGTTTCGCCGAATCACTTCGGCCTCATCAGGAACTGGCATCCTGTGATTTGGGTGATAGTGGACAAAGTCAGTAAAATGCCGCATTTTGTTCCTTTGTGTAGATTACCTTCTGCTAAAGCTTTGGCAGACTTGTTCGTTAAACATTTTTTTGTCTACATGCAATCCCTAAAAATATTCTCTGAGGCGGGTGTCTAATTTGTCTCACAGTTTTGGCGTGCTTTCTGCACCAGACTTGGCATTTCCCTCTCATTTTCCTTGGGATTTCACCCTGAGACTAATGGGCAGACTGAGAGAACCAACCAGACGCTTGAGCAGTATCTGCGCCGTTTTGTGTCTGTCAAGAATCTTGGGCGGAGTTTAGGCCAATCGCAGGATTCTCTTTCAATAACCATTGCAGCTCTTCCACTAAATTCTCACCTTTTCAGTTAGTAATGGGTCAGAATCCCAACATTTCCTCCTTGTCGACTTCACCTTTTTCTCTCCCAGGCATTAGAAGATTGGCTCTCTCATACAGAGTCTATTTGGACGAAGGTTCAGGTAAATTTGTAGAAGGTAGTGTCGCAGTGAAAGAATTATGCTGATCAGCACTGTTCGCCGGAATTTGAGTTTCTTCCAGGGGATCTGGTCTGGGTCTCCACTCGTAACATTCCCCTGCATCAACCTTCTTCTAAGTTGGGTCCTAGGTTTATAGGACCATACCCAGTTCTAGAAAGAATTAATAAAGTCACTTATCGAGTGACTTTACCTCAGTCTATACGAGGAGTTAATTTTCATGTCTCTTGGCTAAAACCGGCAGTAATCTTCTAACCTGTCATTGGTTCCAGCGTTGGCTGGGGCGGCTCGCACAGCAGAGTTCAGCCGTGAGCTTCCCCTTCTGATTCTCCCGGCGGCATCCCCAGCACACCTGCGGTGGTGAGTAAGCGTACGCGTCCCGACCATCCCTCTAGGCGGGCATGCGCATCTCAGAGCCGGTCTTATGCCCTGAGACGCCGGCGATCATAGCGTCAGCTGTTAGCTTAGATCAGCTGATGCATAGGCAGGGATTCTGCTCGCCGATTGGTTGTTGTGTGGGGGGCCGGCCTCTGATTGGGTGACTGAATGTATTTTAGCAGAGCTGTTTTAGTTGCTCACTGCCCGTGATAGCAATCAGTTCGCTGGTGCTGGGCACTCTGTCACTCTGTGATATTATTGTATTATTATTGTGATTGTATATTTATGCGACTGCCTGACTGACTTTAGTTTTGACCATAGCCTTACTGACCATTCTCTCGCCTAGTCCTATTGTACCTCAGCCATCTGGCCACCCGTGTATGACCCTAGCCTGATTATTGACCTAGCCTTTGTCTCAGCGTATTGTATTGCAGCCATCTGATCTCATGTGAATGACCCTAGCTTGAGTTTTGACTACGATTATCTGAGCCAGTGTATATGCCTTGAACCAAGCGTGATAGGGGCTAAGAGAAAGAACAGAATTCTACCTCTGCACAGTTCACAAATACTAGAGCAAGCATTATGCCACATTAAGTCAATGAAATGTGTGTTTCATGTCTATTGTTAACATGCGCTTTTACCGGTAACGCACTGTTAGCAGTGTGATACCATAACCTATTATAAGCAACGCATCCGCTGCACTGGGAACATCACATAAGTGGTGCATTAAACTATGGTAAGCCGTGTTACAGAGTGGCTATTATGCCGCAATGCAGTGCACCACTGTGAGCCTAGCTTAAAGCAGGCATGGGCAGGTGGGGGGGGGGGGGGGGGGGGGGCTCTGGGAGCCCAATCACCCCCCATTTTAAATCTCCATAGAAAAGTTCCTTTGGCTGCAAAATCAAAGCTCCACCCCAGCCTTGATAAGCTATGCCCACTGCCCACAGGAAGCCTCGCCCACCCTGTGGTAAGCCCCTCCCCATCTGGAACACTTTGGAGTAAATCGGTAACAAGAATCCTAGTGTAACCATCCCTACAGCTGTGTGGGAGCAGGTAAGATAGTGTCTCCCTGACAGCAGTGACCTCTCCCTCCCCCTCATCATCCACAGTGACATCTCCCTTAACCTTGCACCCACAGTGACCTGTCCCTCCACCTTGCACCCATACTAACCTCTCCCTCACCAGCATTAGCACTGCAGTGATCCTGCCTCCCCAAGCACCCACACTGGCCTCTCCCTCCCCAGCGCCCACCCACAGCAGCACCCTTCCTGTCCTAGCAGCACCCATAGTGACCTCCCCAGCACCTAAACTGGCCTCCCCCTCCCCCAGCAGCCCCATGGACATCTCCCTCCCCCAGCATCCCAGTTACTTCCCCTTCCTGCAGCACCCACACTGACTTCTACTGACCTCTACTTCTGCCAACATCCACCCACACCCCTTCCCCCCCCCCCACATAGCTGGCACCCAGTGTTCACACTAACATGACACCAAATACCTGCACCCAAGCCTGATATTGCACCCAATACTCACAGCTGCACACAAGCTTCCACTTGGCTCCCACTATCTGCATCAAGCACCCACTTAACCACTATCTTCACCCAAAGTACTTACATTTAAAACCCACGTGACACCTAATGACCCTCCCATAGCCAGGGTCGGGCTGGGACACTAAGGGCCCACCAGGCCCCTTGATCCCCTCCCCCCCCCCCCCATTTTGGGCTCACATACGCATGATGTACTCTAGAAATTTTGCTATATATATATATATATATATATATATATATATATATATATATATATATTGGTAAGACATTAGATTATGGTAGGGAATAGATTGTGAGCACTTCTGAGTGAGACGTCCACATGCAGCTCGCACAGCGCACCGCAGTCAAGATAAATGGGTTTCACCACGCACGGGAACATGGACATGGTGATGATGGGTCATGGGCAGACTTAAAAACACACAAAATACAAAAAAAAACCACACAAAATAAGTAGCGTTGTTATTCACAGAGATTGGGTCCGACCAGATACATTTTAGATAAAATAGCAGCAGTTTCCATGCAAAATGCAATCAGATTGGCAGCATATTCCCCACAAAATGCAATGAGATTGTCAACAGATTCCCCACAAAATGCAACCAGATTGTCAACATATTTTTCCACAAAATGCAAACAGATTGGAAGCATATTTCCCTACAAAATTCAATCAGATTGGCAGCAGATTCCCCACAAAATGCAAGCAGATTGGCAGCAGATTCCCCACAAAATGCAATCAGATTGGCAGCAGATTTCCCCACAAAATGCAATCAGATTGGCAGCAGATTTCCCCACAAAATGCAATCAGGTTGGCAGCAGATTCCCCCAAAAAAAGAGAGGGCCTGGCGGGCAGGTCTATAGGTGTCCCCAGTTAAGGTAGGCAGGTGTATAGGTGTCCTTAGTTTAGGTAGCCAGGTCTATAGGTGTCGCCAGTTTAGTTAACCAGGTCTATAGGTGTCCCCAGTGTAGTCTATAGGTGTCCCAGAAGTTGCTCATAATCGTATCCCTCTCATAGGCTGATGCCTATGAGAGGTGATTGCAGTAGTGGGATTTCGGGGGAAGGAGGGGGAAAAAAAAGCTTCTTTAACAAAAAAAACAAAACCATAAAATTGATTTTTTTCAAATTGGCATCGCAGCAGCAATCTGATACCACCAACAGAAAGCTCTGTTGGTGGGAAGAAAAGGAGGTAAAATTCATTTGGCTGCTAAGTTGTATGGCCCAGTAATCAACTGTTAAAGCTGTAGAGTGATGGATTGTAAAACAGGACCTGGTCACTACGGGGTATAAACCTGTGGTCCTCCAGAGGTTAAAGTGATGAGATAAACAATTGTACTTATGGTCTTACTTCTAATTAGGGTTGCTCGTCGGATTCCGCGGAATGGAGATTTCCGCAATCCTGTTTGGAAATTGGCAATTCCTTTCCGGTGAGCAGAAACTGAAAAGCTATAGCGCTAATCGGAAATAGCGGAATTTCTGTGCGGAATTCCATCTGAATTAAATCAGAAGAGTGTAAAAGCTGCATTAGCCAATCAGAAGGATTGGAAGGGGATAGACCCATCACAGAAGCTTAAAACATGATGATTTCTGCATTAAAACCTGAATGTCTGCACCAATTCGAGTCTTAACAAAAACCAACCAATCCTACGTTAGCAACCAGCTCCTAGCTACCTATCATCAGCTATCTCACCCATTTTGTATATGAGAGAGGTGTGACAGTCACAAAGCTTGTGGGTTTCAGTCTGGTGTTGGAGAGAGGAGAGACAGACCCATATTAGTTGTTTCAACATAAAACAATAGTCTTTTTTAAGAATGTATATAAACCAAAAATCTTTTTATAGACTGTGAGAGAGAATTAGATTGAGTGTGAGCTATTATTAGTAGTAGCTAGCTAGGTTTATTTGTGAGAGAGTGACCGTAAATTGTTAGTTTGAGTGATAGATTGTAGTGTAGTGTACTAGTAGTTGCTGTGTGAAGAGTAGAGATGGCCTGAACCTCCGATTTCCGAACCGCAATAGACTTCAATAGGGAGGGGAACTTTGAAAACTAGAAACGCTTATGCTGGCCAGAAAAGTGATGGGAAAGATGTTTCAAGGGGTCTAACATCTTTTGGAGGCAGAGAGAACAGATGGCATTGCTCTGATCTGAGGCAGACACATTAAAACATTTCCAAACCGCTGAGCCACCCTGGGGTGATGGCACTATGGTGGCATCAGCAGCTGACGTTGAAGGGCATGTTGGCTGGCTGTCCATAGGTGGCGATACATGGTGCCGGACACTGCCACTTGCTGTTTCTGACGATGAGTTCCCCTTGCTTCTTTCAGGAACTTGTCTCCTCCCACTCCTCTCCGACTCACCCTCTGAACTGTCCCCTTGGTCGTCTTGTCTCTTAGGATCCCACGTGGCATCCGTATCATCATAATCATCATAATCATCCTGCCCAGCTTCGCTTGCCTCAGACACCTCCAAACTGCACCAACAACAGGTACTCCATCATCCTCCTTCTCACACGTTACGTCCATAGTGTCGCCTAACTCAGACATATGAGGTGGTGTAACTTGCTTAGCGCCTTCATCTTGTTGTAACAATAATGGCTGTGCATCAGTGATTTCCCCACCAAATAACTCCTGCGAAGTGTCAAATGCAGCAGATGTGGTGCTTGTAGTAGCGCTGGTGGCTGCGGAAGATGTGTTCTGTGTCAAAGAGACTCTGTAACAAAAATGTCATCCTGTTTTCTACCATCCTACAAGTTCCTAAACCTATTATAATGTGCTCTGGCTTACTGCAGCACTTTCTACTATCACTGTCTCTGTAATAAATCAATGTATCTTTCCCCTGTCGGACTTGTCGCCCTGTGTCTGGAAGGCTGCCAACTCTTCTGTGCTGATCTGTTATGCACACCTCTCTCCAGGCCCCTCCGTGCACACTCCAGTGTGTGTGTGTGTTATTTACATAAGCCAACAGCGTCTCTGCTCTCTTATCTCAGTGAGATAATAGAGCTGGATAAAAATCATCCTCTGTTAGGCTGTGAAAGGAGCTGGGCTGACACATACTGAGGAATTACAGACACCGGGCAGAGCTGTCTGCAGGAAGAAACTATCAGCCTGGCTGTCACTATTCAGTGGATGAGAGCTGCAGGGGACAAAAGGTAAACACACAAATGATCTTTTGAGATTCAAAACGAAGGCTGTATACAGCCTGCTTGTGTATGGATGTATTTTCTATGTGTGGATATACTGTACATCAACCTACTTCCTGTTTTGGTGGTCATTTTGTTTGTTTATAAACAAACTTTTTAAAACTGTTTTTGACTACTTTTATTGCGGCGGGGAGTGGCGAAATTGTGACAGAGGGGAATAGGAGATGTCCCCTAACGCACTGGTATGTTTACTTTTGTGAGATTTTAACAATACAGATTCTCTTTAAATAGTCAACCACGTCCTGACAATCTTGGGAGTTGATGGGACGTGCCTTCTTCTGAGCAATGTGGCCCAGGGCCGCACGAAATCACATCAGCACGACCTCGCACAGACCTGCCGGGTATCCTTCATCTGGGTCTGCCTCTACCTCTGCCTCTACCTGTTTTGTCCGTTTTGTCCATATCGGCGGGGATGAAGTGAAAGGTATGCACTGATTTGACTAATACAATGTGCAGTCACACTGGTGCAGTTAAGGTATGCATGGAGTGGTATATCACACTGCGTGCACTCACCTAGGTAGGTGGGTGCACTGAACACAACAGCTATTACAAATGTGCACCTGTCACACACACACGTACCATGAACAGGTACAGTGACTGGTGGTATTAAATATCACACTGCGTGCGCTCACGTAAGTAGGTGGATGCACTGAACAACAGGTAGGTATATGCAGTGATGGATATTACAAATGTGCACCTGTCACACACACGTACTGTGAACAGATACAGTGACTGGTGGTATTAAATATCACACTGCGTGTGCTCACGTAGGTAGGTGGGTGCACTGAAGTGAACAACAGGTAGGCATATGCAGTGATGGGTATTACAATGTGCACCTGTCACACACAGACAGGTACCGGACAGGCATAGTGACACTGCGTGAGCTCACGTGGGCAGGTGAGTGCACTGTGAACAACAGGTAGGTATATGCAGTGATGGGTATTACAATGCGCACCTGTCACACATAGACAGGTACCAGACAGGCACAGTGACACTGCGTGCGCTCACGTAGGTAGGTGGGTGCACTGTGAACAACAGGTAGGTATATGCAGTGATGGGTATTATAATGTGCACCTGCCGCACACAGACAGATAGCGGACAGGCACAGTGACACTGTGTGCGCTCACGTAGGTAGGTGGATGCACTGAAGTGAACAACAGGTAGGTATATGCAGTGATGGGTATTACAATGTGCACCTGTCACACACAGACAGGTACCGGACGAGCACAGTGACACTGCGTGCGCTCACGTAGGTAGGTGGATGCACTGATGGGTATTACAATGTGCACCTGTCACACACAGACAGGTACCGGACAGGCACTGTGACACTGCATGCGCTCACGTAGGTAGGTGGGTGCACTGTGATCAACAGGTAGGTATATGCAGTGATTGGCATTACAATGTGCACCTGTCACACACACAGGTAGTCACTGAATGTGCTGGGCCTGGCAGTTGCACACACAGTAGGAATTACCAAGGCTGTCTATGCAACACAAGTGTCTGTGGGACATACACACACAAAAAAAAGATTAGCTCTCGAGCTGTTGAGGGGAGCTTTTTTTTTAGCAATAAGAATCAGCAAGGAGCAAGCTAAAAAGCCTACAAGAGCTTAACT
Organism: Hyperolius riggenbachi; assembly: GCF_040937935.1. Classification (NCBI taxonomy): domain Eukaryota; kingdom Metazoa; phylum Chordata; class Amphibia; order Anura; family Hyperoliidae; genus Hyperolius; species Hyperolius riggenbachi. Next base: position 137,520,675 of record NC_090655.1, on the reverse strand, counting down.
AAGCTTTCCCTATAGGTCTCTGCACAGCAGCTCTCCCTTCTCTAATTCCTGCAGGCACACGAGTGAGTGAAAGCCTAACGCTGCCTGCCTTTTATAAGGGGGGGGGGAGGGAGTGTAGCCTGGCTACAATGTGCCTGCTGACTGTGATGTAGAGGGTCAAAGTTGACCCTAATGATGCACTATGGGGGCAAATCGAACTTCCGGAAAAGTTTGCAGTTCTCCGCAAACGCGAACCACGGAAGTTCACCGGGAACCATTCGCTGGTGAACCATTCGGACCATCTCTATTGGAGAGGGTTAGACAGCCAGCCAGGGCGCAGGCTTAGTGTTTGACAGAGTGAGAGAGGTGATTGATTAGTTGAGTGTGGTGCAAGTTTTCTTTTTTTTCTTTTTAAGTTCATTTTTTTTCTTCATTTTGTTTTTGATGTATTTTCTTTATTTCACCCCCTTATTTTCTAATCTGTTTTTTTTTATTTCAAGTTAATTGGATTTATTTTACTTTGCTTCTGTCGCTCATACCCCTTCCCCAATAAAGTTTTTGGCCCCAAAAGAATGGAGGGAGAGCAGCAGCAATTTCCTGCCACTTTTAAAAGAAAATGAAGTGATGGTGGTGTTGGTGGATCACGTCAAGTACGTGATCAGGTTGAGGGTGGCAGCAGCAGCAGGAAGCGTTCCGACCTGATGAGAGATGTCTTCCCTGTGTTTGCACGCAGGAAAATTTTGACAGAGCAGCAGGCAAACAGGGTAGTTGATTATTTTGATCAGGAACCTTCTACCCAGTGTGTGGAACTTGAAGCGAGTGGCAGCAGCACCAGTAGTGGCCAGGTTCCTCATGATCAGAACCCGACCACAGCTGCTTCTCTTGACGAGGTTGCTTCTTCCCAGTACTCTCCTCCAGAATTAAAGCACACACATGTTGATGAGTAGTAGCAGTAGGGTATTGTACCGTGTTAGCCATCAGTAAAAGCAAGAAGTTTTAAATCAGGATGATACCATTTATTGGCTAACTACAAATGAATAAGAATAAACAAGCTTTCGGCCTTGCAGCCTTCGTCAGGTTTATATCCTGTTGGTTTGCAAGCTGGTGGTACAGACAGCTTATATACATGCAACATCACAAGGAAAAACAGATATTTTTTTCAAGCATAAATACATCATTAAGATGCCTTAATACAAACAGACCATCTAAATGGGGTAAGATAAGGATCCTTGTTTACTTTATTGCTCACAGACCTGGTATTAGGATTGACCCAGAGGTATCGTAAATTCTTAGTTCACAAGTTCAGCTAGGGTGGCTGAGACAGTTCATATATCATCAATCTCATACCAATATAGAAAGTTGTTGTCCTTATTCAGACCCTTCTGCACAGCTTTGAAACAATTTATAAATTTTGTTTCTGCTATTAATCGGTCATTTGACGTTTTGAAGCCGCCCTTCAGGGCAGTGACACGAAGATCATCCATGTTGTGTCCGTTGGACCGAAAGTGTGTAGCAACTGGGAGTCCAGATTTGGTATCATTAATAGTGTGCCTGTGTCCATTCATACGTTTGCGCAGAGTTTGTCCAGTTTCTCCCACGTACATAACATTGGGGCATTTAGCACACATGATCAGATATACCAGATTGGTGGACCCACAAGAAAATTTACCTTGTATTCTGTACTCCTGTTGTGAACCTGGTATCGTTACCCTGTCAGTGGAGTAAATATGTCTGCAGGTCCCACATATTTTTTGTCGGCAGGGTGATGTTCCGTTTTGTTGAGGCCTATTCAAAGAGCTCCTGACAATCATCTGTTTTAGATTGTGTGGTTGCCGATATGACAAGAGTGGAGGTTTAGGGAATATCGTTCTCAGTCTGTGATCCTTGTGTAAAATGGGATGAAGTTCCTTAGCAATCCTCCTTAAGATTTCCAGGTGTGGGTTGTAGGTGACAACCAAAGGGACACGTTCCTCTTTCTGGTTTTGCTTATATTTCAGGAGTTCAGTCCTGGGGATGTTGCTGGCTTTCCTGATTTGGGCCTCAGCCATGGGAGGACTGTAACCTTGTTTAATGAAAGTGTTCTTAAGGTGATCCAGGTGCTTGTCTCTGTCCATCCTGTCAGAACAAATCCGGTTGTACCTTATAGCTTGGCTGTCAATTATAGAGTTCTTAATGTGCTTGGGATGAAAACTGTCATATCTTAGGTATGTGGGACGGTCTGTAGGTTTGCGATACACAGAGGTTTGTATGTTGTTACCCCTGATGTATATGGTGGTGTCCAGAAAGTTAATCTCTGTGTGAGAGTAGGTAAGTTTCAATTTGATTGTAGGATGGAAGGCATTGAAGTTCCTGTGGAACTGGAGAAGATCATCCTCACTTGCGGACCAGATGATTAAAATATCATCAATGAAGCGGAAGTAGGCCAAGGGTTTTATGCCACATGCATTGAGGTATTCCTCTTCGATTTGATGAGAGAGATGTGCAGAAGGATTGGGATGAGGCATTGGAGGAGACCATGGGACCAAGGTTACAAGAAGTGGTGGGTTCTGTGGTGACCGAAATGGCCCCTGTGTTTTCTTCTTCATCCAGTAGTAATCCATCACAACTGGGAGCTTGTGTCACCACCAATCTACATCACCACCAGTCAACTACAGAGGTGTTTTGTGGCCAGGTGGAGGGTCCAGAAGAGTCACTTATGGGTTCCAGTGATTTGGTTGAACAGAATTATGTTTTGGATGATGAGGTGGCTGATCCACCGTAGTTGCCATCTGGTGGGTTAGGCACTAGCAGGCGTGAGCAGCATGGAGAAACCGCAAACGGTTGGACAGCAGCCTGCAAGTGCTTTCCCATCTGTCAGTACCCACCAGTCCAATGCTGAGCATTGATGTGCTAGAACAGGTGGCACCACTGCTCCACGTGCACGCACGTCCCCTGCATGGAATTATTTTACTGTTCTGGAAGAGGATGAATCCAGCACAGCACATTAAAATGAATGAGTCATGGATCAGTGATAATTACAAGGCCCCTCTGCCTGATTCACGTTGAATTATCCAAATTGGCACCACCACCGAATAGCTAGAACTACAAAAAACCCAACCAAAAACATACCCAAGGCTCCACGCCCCACATTTTTAAGATAACTTATTTACGGAGCCTGCCTTTTATACTTTGTCTTTACCTCACTACCTTGCATGCATAAATGTTTCCTTGATTTTAACCCTTTCAATAGCTACTGGATTCCCTACTTCATTTGTTTTCCCCAACAACCCCCCCCCCCCCCCACTGTAATTCTACACCCCACTACACTCCTCCCCCCTGAAACTTTGCACCACCACATAGTGGTCCTCTCATATATACACATGTACAGTACAGTTATGGTGGTTATATATTTATACTGATATAGAAATACTCTCTGATACTAGTTGCAAATATTGAGGTTTTGGTTGCACTATTCCATATTGATACCTCTACTGTCAATGGTCTCAGATATCATATCTCGGTATGTTATATCATCCTTTACTAAGCATCGCCACATATAGTTATATCCCTCAATACTTAACCCTCACCAGATAACACACATATGATGCAATAACACACAGCGTTCTGATGATGCTTCTTATCTCTGTCAATTTCAGTATGATACTCCTGTTGTTTATTACCTGATGAAGCAGGACTGTGCCCGTGAAACGCGTTGCCAATGTTTTCTAGGAGTATGTGAATAAATTATTACTACCTGAATCAACAGCATCGTGTCTGTTTTGGAGTAGCTGGTCCACCACCGCCTCATGGACTTTTTAAACGGTTTAAGCCTATTTTATCCTGTTGGCGCCTCTGTACATCTTTACAGATCAAGATATCCACCCATGGTGGAAGGGTGGTACACCCTCCTTTTCTTCTATCCACAGAGAGCGACATCTTAGTCCTGAGTGAGGACAGGCCTAATCTCCCCACCTGCCTTTACAGTGGTTGCCTTAGGGGTAACCCCGGTTTGTAAGTATAATACTTACGATTCATTAATTTATCCCTGTTCCAATACTTACTACACTATATTGGGCTCTCGGTTTTCTGCTTTAGATTCACAATGAAGATTGGACAGACTAAATTAAAATTTTGCTGTAATGACTGCCATGGAACCACCTCTAGGTCCCATGGCATACGACAACTCCTGCTGCTCCCCCAAAAAAATTATGACTGCTGTGAAACCACCTCTAGGTCCCATGGCCTATGACAACTGCTGCTCCCGAAAAAAATTGTGATGACCGCCGTGAAACCACCTCTAGGTCCCATGGCCTACGACAACTCCTGCTGCTCCCAAATAAATTGTGATGAACGCTGTGAAACCACCTCTAGGTCCCATGGCCTACGACAACTGCTGCTTAAAAAAAAATTGTGATGACCACCATGAAACTACCTCTAGGTCCCATGGCCTACGACAGCTCCTGCTGCTCCTTACATTGTTCTAGGTCCCATGGCCTACGACAACTCCTGCTGCTCCTTACATTGTTCTGACATTTTTCCACTTCTTTTCTATAATCTATCACTTTGGTACAATTCCTTTTTAGTCTCATGAATTAACCCTTGGGGATATTGTCCAGCCATGCTGGTAAATGACAACTATTGGCCAAAATATAACCGTTTACATAGGTCGCCTTCCTATAGATTTTTTGTCTTTAAGTTAGCTCCCTCTATGTAAATGGTTATATACAGGAAGTTTACGATTTCTCTGCTCACGTCTGCCGTGAATCTCAGACCTCGGTCATTATTGTTTATTTTCTCCATAAAATTACCCAGAGCATCCTCAGACCCCTCCATATGAGCAGGACGTCGTCTATGAACCTTTTCCAGAGGACCAGGTCCACGCCCGGCCCATCACGCCTGTACACGTGGGTGTCTTCCTAATAGGCCATGAATAGGTTTGTGTACCCAGGCGCGAACCTGGTCCCCATTGCCGGCCCACTCATCTGGGGGAAGCACTCCCCTTCATAATAAAAATTGCATTAAAATGTATGGAAATATAAATAAAACCGTACTCTAAATTCAGCGCTATCCTCTATAGAAATGTTTTTGTTTTTTGTACTTTGGAAGGGGATAAGGGGAGATGCCGGACCTTAAGGGAAAAGCAGCAGGAGGAAGTAATAGCACATTACCTTAAACAGTTGCAGCGGCCTTCAATCATTATCTTTTTGAAATATATATGTGCGCGTGTGTGTATATGTATGTATGTATACACACACACACACACACACACACACACACACACACACACACACACACACACACACACACACACACACACGCGCGCGCGCGCGCGCACACACACACACACACACACACACACACACACACACACACACACACACACACACACACACACACACACACACACACACACACACACACACACACACACACACACACACTTTGTTCTTTACATAAATGAATGTGCTGGCAACAAAACATTTTCAAAGGAAATCAAATTTATCAACCCATGGAGGTCTGGATTTGGAGTAGCACTCAAAATTAAAGTGGAAAAAAAAAATACAGGCTGATCTAACTTTGATGTAATGTCCTTAAAACAAGTAAAAATAATGCTCAGTAGTGTGGGTGGCCTCCATGTGCCTGCCTGTATGACCTCCCTACAATGCCTGTCCATGATCCTGATGAGGTTGTGGATGGTCTCCTGAGGGATTTCCTCCCAGACCTGGACTAAAGCATCCATCAAACTCTGGACAGTGTGTGCTGCAACGTGGCATAGGTGGGTGGAATGAGACATGATGTGCTCTATTGGATTCAGGTTTGGGAAATGAAGTCAGTCCATAGCATTAATGCCTTCATCTTGCAGGAACTGCTGACACACTCCAGCCACATGAGGTCTAGCATTGTCTTGCATTAAAATGAACCCATGGCTAACTGCACCAGCATATGGTCTCACAAGGGATCTGAGGATCTCATCTCAGTACCAAATGGCAGTCAGGCTACATCTGACAAGCACATGAAGGGCTGTGTGGCCCCCAAAGAAATGCCACCCCCACACTGTTACTGACTCAATGCCAAACTGGTCATGCTGGAAGATGCTGCAGGCAGCAGAATATTCTCCATGGCATCTCCAGACTCTGTCTCGTCTGTCACATGTACTTAGTGTGAACCTGCTTTCATCTGTGAAAAGCAAAGGGCATCAGTGGTGAATTTGTCAATCTTGATGTTCTCTGGCAAATGCCAAATGCCATGCATGGTTTTGGGCTGTACCCACCCTCATGGAGTCTGTTTCTGACCATTTGAGCACTGACACATGCACATTTGTAGCCTGCTGGAGGTCATTTTGCAGGGCTCTGGCAATGCTTCTCCTTGCACAACGGTGGAGATAGCAGTCCTGCTGCTGGATTGTTGCCCTACTATGGCCTCCTCTACATCTCCTGATGAACTTTCCTGTCTCCTGGTAGCGCCTCCATGGTCTGGACACTACGCTGACAGATACAGCAAACCTTCTTGCCACAGCTCGCATTGATGTGCCATTCTGGATGAGCTGCACTACCTGGGCCAACTGTGGATTGTAACTTGTAGACTCTATCTCATGCTGCCACTAGAGTGAAAGCACCACCAGCATTCAAAAGTGACCAAAACAGCCATAAAGCATTGGAACTGAGAAATGGTCCGTGGTCACAACCTGCAGAACCACTCCTTTTTTGGGATGTCTTCCTAATTGTTTATAATTTCCACCCGATGTATATTCCATTTGCATAGCATGTGAAATTGACCTAAGTGGACAGTTTCATTCCACAGAAGTGTGATTGACTTGGAGTTACATTGAGAGAGAGAGAGAGAGAGAGAGAGAGAGAGAGAGAGAGAGAGAGAGAATATATATATATATATATATATATATATATATATATATATATATATATATATATATATATATATATATATATATATATATATATATTCTGATTTCTCTCTAACTCCAAATAAAAATTACAAACACAAATATTAATATTTTTTTCTAGTGCAGTGCTTAATTTAACATTTTGAGGCTGTAATATCTTAAAACACATTAAATTGCAAGTCTGGAAAGGCTATGACATGACCTAATTTGGTTTTAATAAGCTGGACAGATTCAACAGTAGTTTTTTTTTTTCAGCCACATAGCCCAGTGTCTGAGTCGAGTAATGGAGCTTCAACATTAAGATGACCGGAGGACAGCAGAAAAGTATAAGATGGACTATTGACCCTTAAGAAGGATAGGACACTAGGGAAATGCATATTGTGCTCTGTTACAGCTCCTGCTTTAATACACATTTAGGAGACATTGTTACGAAAAATCATTTTACAACTTGAAATGATGGATGACGTTGTTGTCACCTCTGTGTGACTTTCACCTCTTCCCATTGTCTCTGAAAAATGTCTTTATTATAAGCATCCATCATCAAATAATACATGCAAATTATCTACCCATAGATGGGCAGTGATCATTTTGTATTAAAATACACAAAAAGGAGCTCGATTTTGTCCTCCTCATTCACAAACTTTAAAATCAGCTTGTTAACTATAAGACTGATCTGTTGTATTTTTTGCATGGATCATGGTTAAATGTTCGTATGCAAAGAAAACTGGACCAGAAAGTCTATAGTTACCGATGAAGGGTGAGGACTTCGAGTAAAAAGTAGAGTTAGCTGGATAATTATAGTGTACCCCAGGATCCCAAATGAAGCAAAAGTTAATTTTACAGTGGGACATATAAATACACATAAAAAATAAAAGTACATTGATTTATATACAATATACTTTGAAATAACGAAAGAAACTCCATGGCCCATATGTAATTTTTTTTACTCACGAGTTATCTCCTAGAAGATAATTTTCATCTTCTCTTTAACCACTTGCCGACCGCGCACTCATACCGCGCGTCGGAAAAGTGGCAGCTGCAGGACCAGCGACGCAGTATTGCGTCGCCAGCTGCAGGCTGATTAATCAGGAAGCAGCCGCTCGTGCGAGCGGCTGCTTCCTGTCAATTCACGGCGGGGGGCTCCGTGAATAGCCTGCGGGCCGCCGATGGCGGCTCGCAGGCTAAATGTAAACACAAGCGGAAATAATCCGCTTTGTTTACATTTGTATGGCGCTGCTGCGCAGCAGCGCCGTAAGGCAGATCGGCGATCCCCGGCCAATCAGCGGCCAGGGATCGCCGCCATGTGACAGGGGACGTCCCGTCACTGGCTGCACAGGACGGATAGCGTCCTGTGCAGCCCGGATCTCCAAGGGGGGGCCAGGTAGGAGAGGGAGGGGGAGGATTTCGCCGCGGAGGGGGGCTTTGAGGTGCCCCCCCCGCAACACCCGGCAGGCAGGAGCGATCAGACCCCCCCAGCACATCATCCCCCTATTGGGGAAAAAAGGGGGGCGACCTGGTCGCTCTGCCTGCACGCTGATCTGTGCTGGGGGCTGCAGAGCTCACCCAGCACAGATCAGCTACAACAGCGCTGGTCCTTAAGGGGGGGTAAAGGGTGGGTCCTCAAGTGGTTAAGATATCTTTTCAGCATTTTACAATTGAAAAAGTACCCAAAAGTTGGTGAAAAGGAGCTATTAAAAAAGTTTTGAGCATGTTCTTGCTTGCTGGTAGTTTAAAAAATATTCTATAACATATATATGAAAATATCACCTAGGAGAAAACTCAGGAGAAAAAGTGAATTGCATATGGGCCGATGTGTCCTAACTGATAAAGAACAAAGTGCAAATCCTCAAAATTGAATACATCAGGTATCTACTGTATGATACATACATTACAAAGTGCCAACATCAATTACCTATATCTCCGTCCCCATAGCATTATCACCACCATGCAAATAAAGATAAAAAGTTTTGACCCTCCCGTGATCTGTGAACCTCCCAGAAAAAAACACAAAGAACGCCCATAGCAAAATACATTGTAGTAAGTCTCAATTAGAGCACAACAATGAATGTATATAAAAGAAAAAATGCTTACAAACATGGGTTGCTTTTGGAGTGTGTATTTAGCACCAACAGTCTATTATGTGTCAATCAATGAGAAAGAGGGTTGCCGGCACTACAATGTCTGTAACCGTATCACTGGGATTTTTGAGGAAGGAGAGATGTTCTAAAGGCCACCTTGTTGTTATGATAAATACTGCGTGCTCATGACAGATGAATCGAATATATACATTGGATCAGCATCAATAGAAAAAACAGTTGAGTCAGGCACTGCAGTGATTGCTGTTTTAATGGTGTTTCAGATTGGAGTAAATCACCATAGTTGTATCAAAAATTGTGACATTTTAAGGTAGGTGCAAAACATCATCGTCATTGGAAATTTCATCAAGTATAAAAATCTTGTGCATTCAAACAGTTGCAAGAGGAGGATGTCCTACCATGTCAAAAGGTGGCGGTGGTGGGTGCAGGGCAAAAACGGTAGCCTAACGGCCGTTTCGCACGGCGGTGCTTCTTCCGAGGCTGATCGGAAGAAGCACCGCCGTGCGAAACGGCCGTTAGGCTACCGTTTTTGCCCTGCACCCACCACCGCCACCTTTTGACATGGTAGGACATCCTCCTCTTGCAACTGTTTGAATGCACAAGATTTTTATACTTGATGAAATTTCCAATGACGATGATGTTTTGCACTTACCTTAAAATGTCACAATTTTTGATACAACTATGGTGATTTACTCCAATCTGAAACACCATTAAAACAGCAATCACTGCAGTGCCTGACTCAACTGTTTTTTCTATTGATGCTGAGTCTATTATGTGTATAGGATACTTTAAAAACTATGAACATGGGGTGGCAATGTGTATTTAATGGCATAGGTCTTTCTGCATTCTGTGTCTTTGAAAGGAAGTTGTGAATAAACTTGTTTGTATTCTTATTGGTATGTTATAGCCAAGAACTATAGCTCCAGCATTCTACATTGCTGCTCCACAAAGATGCTTGTTTAAATAGCCTTTCTATCAATTGCTAACAAAAGCAACCACCAAGAGTGCTTGTGTGGAAATTCATGTGCCAACTCTGGTGGTGGAGAAACCTTTTAGGTATTTGCAAAAAAAAAAAAAAACTTTCTGTAAAGTAAAGACACTATCTATGTCCAAGCAGAGGGGAATAAGTACAGACAGGTGGAAGTGCCAAAAATGTATAAAATAGTATGAAAAAAACAGTTTAGTAAAGAATTAGATGTTGGCTTACACCCCACAAAATCACCAGCTCTTCTGGCAAAATGTATTTATCACAAAAAGCAGGCCAACTCATTTCATGGTATCATACCAGCTTCTTCAGGTCAATGAAAGAGTGCGACTCTGGCAAAGAGTGCAACTTCTATCTATTTTTGGCGCTTTCAGCTGTCTGTTGCATCAGGATCTTGTGAGCACTACCTGGAGACTGCAGTTACTGCTGCAGAAATAACAGTGCTTTCATGACGAATGTCTAATTTTATGAATAGGTGAGTATGACTTGTTGCCTTCTTTCATATTAAACATCCAGTAAGAACAACAGCCGAAGCACCAACTCATGCAATTTGGGTTTAATGGCAGTCACATAGGCATACAGGCAATCCAACAAAGGTGATAGGGAGAGAGAGATACCGGCCTTACAGCCGTTTCACGGCAACTGCCGCTTCTTCAGAGACCAGAAGTATCTACTTCTGGTCTCTGAAGAAGCGGCAGTTGCCGTGAATCGGCTGTAAGGCCGGTATCTCTCTCTCCCTATCACCTTTGCTGGATTGGCTGTATGCCTATGTGACTGCCATTAAACCCAAATTGCATGAGTTGGTGCTCCGGCTGTTGTTCTTACTGGATGTTACATATGTGTGGAACGTGAGCACGACCATCAGTGGTAGGCTATCCATAGTGTTCGTCTGTTGGAAGCACCTGGTGCCCATCTATCTTTTATCTACCCCACTTCTTTCATATTATTTCTTCTCCATATTTCCCTCTGGAGAAAATGCAACCTGATCTTTAGATTACAATATATTTCATCACTGAGAACTCATTTTCCAAGTCTCTTGATTATTAATTTAACCCTTGACCGGATTCATTATTTTGTTTTTTGAGCTTTTGGAAATCCATTCTCTTTCTTTCTGTGCACAGTCACTAGTGATACCAGAGATGCAGATACAGATCACAGATACTGTATGTGAAGCAGTCACACATACTATATATTAATGTTGCCATCCCGAGTAATCCTTGGCAGCAGTGTGGCTTAAAGAGACACTGAAGCGAAAAAAATATGATATAATGAATTGGTTGTGTACTATGAATAATTACTAGAAGATTAGCAGCAAAGAAAATATTCTCATATTTTTATTTTCAGGTATATAGTGTTTTTTCTAACATTGCATCATTCTCTAATATGTGCAGATTACACAACACTCAGCATTCAAAATGATTCTTTCAGAGCAGTCTGAACTAATGACCTCTCCTCTGGCAGAGAAAAAGTAAATAGTTAACTAACAGTTGAGATAATAAAAGTCAGAAAACAGCCCTCTCCACGACTTTGAAAGTCGTAGAGATTAATGGCTTTTTTGTATAGAGATAACAACTGGAGTTTCTTAACTCTTCCTGTACTGGAAACAATTAGACTGATGTATCTGATCTTAATGTTTTATTTCTTAGCTGTGCTACACATACAAATCATAATATGATTTTTTTTTCGCTTCAGTGTCTCTTTAAAGGGAGAGACATTGAGACAATGCTAGACCACCAGGCCCCAGTCGCTATTGCTCAGAGGTATGTGTTGATACTAGCAATAACAAGGAAGCTGACTAGCAGTGAATATTACCATTTTATGCATTTGAAATAACATAAAGATAAAAACATTTTGGTCCATGCACAAGTAACTTTTTCTCCTAGGAGATAATTTTTCATCTTCTCTTTAAAATAACTTTTCAGCATTTTGCAAATATCAAAAAGTAGGTGAAACGGTTATTTCAAAATTAGTTTGGGTATTTTCTCGCTTGCTCTAGCATTTTTACAAACTTCATTCTTTTTTAAGACATAAAACTACACGATTTTTCATAATTACGCTCTAACTATTCATTGTATCTCTTTATATGAGCCATTAATTACTGCCTCATATTACACATACTTTTTGTAATTTTGAATGTTTCAAATATTATGGATAGAAAACTATGTTGTGGCGCTACTATATATTTCTTTAGACGCAGAATGAATTATTAGCCTACAGAACTTACAGAATCTTATTTATATCATTACTTTTTCCTCCATGTTGTTTCCAAAGTTACCTACACAAACACACACACACACACACACACACACGCACACACACACATAGATAAATATATATATATATACACACACACACACACACACACACACACACACACACACACACACACACGTAGCCCCCGCTGCCACGCACTGATTGGCCGCCGGGTCCCTGGAAGAAAAGAGGGGACTTGAGGATCCCAGCGGATGAAAAACTGCACAAAAAGGTTCGGGGGGAGAAGCCTGGGTCCCGCTGGCAGCGATGATCCCACGCAGGACCCAGTGCTACAGAGCAGGAGGCAGATTTTTGGCAGCCCGACCTGAGCACGAGCTTACCGCTGCGCACATAGAAATAACAGCCCGTGCTGAGGTCTCGGCTTACCACCTGGGAGGTTAAATCACATATAATAAAGTATAATTTTCTCATCCCAGAGTCCATATTCCCCATATGGTCTTTAAATCCCGCCCTGTCTGAAATGTGGGATCTGACAATGTTTTTTTCTTTCCTAGCCATTGGTGCAAAGGACATGGGGGATTGATATCATGACTCCACTACTCATGTCCTGCTCTCAGCCCACACCCACTGTGAAAAGTGATGTAATCTATTCCTGGCAGTAGCAGCAGGCAGACAGACATCTGGTATAGGGATTATAGCAAACAGACATAAGACAGGCTGCAGCAGATCTCCTGTCTCCCCCTCTCCTACCCACTACAAAAAGAGATGTCATTTGAGGCAGGGAGGGAGCAGGGAAGGAGGAACAAGGGAGGGCACCAGGCTGGAGGGGAGGAAACAATGCTTGGGGGTGTACTTGCTAAGGCATCAGCATAAGTAGAAAAATGAAGGTGCTACTACAGATATAAATGTGAATTTGTTCTATCCACTATGTTGCACCAAATGTAAACTTTATATGTGCATCTAACATATATACATACAGTGGGTTGCAAAAGTATTTGACCCCTTGAAGGTTTCCACATTTTATCACATTACTGCCACACAAACATGCATAAATTTTATTGGAATTCCACTTGAAAGACCAATACAAAGTGGTGTACATGTGAGAAGTGGAATGTAAATCATACAGGATTCCAAACATTTTTTACAAATAAATAACTGCAAAGTGGGGTGTGCGTAGTTATTCAGCCCCCTGAGTCAATACTTTGTAGAAGTAGAACCACCTTTTGCTGCAATTACAGCTGCCAGACTTTTAGCGTATGTCTCTACCAGCTTTGCACATCTAGAGAAATCCTTGCCCATTCTTCTTTGCAAAACAGCTCCAGCTCAGTCAGATTAGATGGACAGGGTTTGTGAACAGCAGTTTTCAGATCCACAGATTCTCGATTGGATTTAGATCTGGACTTTGACTGGGCCATTCTAACACATAGATATGTTTTGTTTTAAACCATTACATTGTTGCCCTGGCTTTATGTTTAGGATCATTGTCCTGCTGGAAGGTGAACCTCCGCCCCAGTCTCAAGTCTTTTGCAGACTCCAAGAGGTTTTCTTCCAAGTTTGCCCTGTATTTGTCTCCATCCATCTTCCAATTAACTCTGACCAGCTTCCCTGTCCCTGCTGAAGAGATGCACCATCCGAGCATGATGCTGCCACCACCATATTTGACAGTGGGGATGGTGTGTTCAGAGTGATGTGCAGTGTTCGTTTTCCGCCACACATAGCGTTTTTCATTTTGGCCAAAAAGTTCCATTTTGGTCTCATCTAACCAGAGCACCTTCTTCCACATGGTTGCTGTGTCCCCCACATGGCTTGTGGCAAACTGCAAACGGGACTTCTTATGCTTTTCTGTTAACAATGCCTCTCTTCTTGCCACTCTTCCATAAAGGCCAACTTTGTACAGTGCATGACTAATAGTTTTCCTATGGACAGAGTCTCCCACCTGAGCTGTAGATCTCTGCAGCTCGTCCAGAGTCACCATGGGCCTCTTGACTGCATTTCTGATCAGCGCTCACCTTGTTTGGCCTGTGAGTTTAGGTGGACGGCCTTGTCTTAGTAGGTTTACAGTTGTGCCATACTCCTTCCATTTCTGAATGATCACTTGAACAGTGCTCCGTGGGATGTTCAAGGCTTTGGAAATCTTTTTGTAGCCTAAGCCTGCTTTAAATTTCTCAATAACTTGATCCCTGACCTGTCTTGTGTGTTCTTTGGACTTCACTGTGTTGTTGCTCCCAATATTCTCTTAGACAACCTCTGAGGCCCTCACAGAGCAGCTGTATTTGTACTGACATTAGATTACACACAGGTGCACTATATTTAGTCATTAGCACTCATCAGGCAATGTCTATAGGCAACTGCGTAATATGTCCAGCGCTGCGTAATATGTGGGCGCTTTATAAATGCAATAAGTAAATAAATAAACTGACTGCACTCAGATCAAAGGGGGCCGAATAATTATGCACACACCACTTTGCAGATATTTATTTGTAAAAAATGTTTGGAATCATGTATGATTTTTTCTCCACTTCTCACGTGTACACCACTTTGTGTTGGTCTTTCATGTGGAATTCCAATAAAATTGATTCATGTTTGTGGCAGTAATATGACAAAATGTGGAAAACTTCAAGGGGGCCGAATAGTTTTGCAACCCACTGTATATACACAGTGCATATATTACATATTTGTTGCCATGCATTATTTTTTTGACCAAATGTACTCTTTAAGCTCAAGTTACCAACATAGGATTTTCACCCAAGTCAGTGTTTTTTTTTTTGTTTTTTTGGTGGAAGTGTCGGATGATGGACTGAGTTTGTAAGACTAAAACCGTAGCTATGACTGTGTGCTTCATTTAGCTGCATACCCAAAAAATAGCGGTATTTTAACTTTAGTAATGTTCTCACCAGGGCCGGTTCTCTCATGAAGCAAGGTGAAACATTTGCATCAGGGGCAGAGATTTCAGGGGCAGCATTTTTGTATTGTGTGTACCTTCCTGAGGAGGAATTTATTGGCTGAGGGTGAGCAGTTTGTTTGTCACAGACTCACAGCCATCCAGTGTGCTATTGTGTGTGGGCAGCATGGTGGCGTTATGGTTAGCGCCTTGCAGAGCTGGGTCCCCGGTTCCAATCCCGGCCAGGCCAACATCTGCAAGGAGTTTGTATGTTCTCCCTGTGCCTGCACAGGTTTCCTCTGGGCACTCCGGTTTCCTCCCACACCCCAAAAACATGCAGATAAAGCAAATTAACTTCCCCTCTAAATTGGCCCAACAATAAATACACTACACGATACATACATTGACATATGACTATGGTAGGGATTAGATTGTGAACTCCTCTGAGGGACCATTAGTGACAAAATTATATTCTCTGTACAGCGCTATATAAATACTTAATAATAATAATAATAATAATAATAATTGTGCTGCAGCATGTCATGTGCGACCATTAACTAAAGCAGAGTAAATTGTTGGGAGTTGTGGGATCATCCCAAATCAGGAGGTGGGGACGCATCCTCACATGTTTGCATCAAAAAATCTAGAACCAGCCCTGGTTATCACCAGTGTTTCCTTTTGGTTCCTGTTTACTTTTCACCAGAGAATCTGAATTTGACTGCTATTTCACTGCTTTATCTGCATCGGTAAAATAACTAACTTTTTTCACCCTTCTAATGCAAGAAAAAATTAGCTCAGACAAGTTCTTGGCAGAAAATAAAAAGGTTTACAAATACAAAGAACCCCCACCACCACCACCCAAAAAAAAAAACATATACAAAGACTCAAGGGCACAGGATTTCAAAGGAATCAGAAACCTGCACATGCATAAAAACACCAGATGAACACAGATTTGAAGGATACTCGAGATGAGAGGAATATAGAGGCTGCCATATTTGTTTCCTTTTAAACAAAACCAGTTGCCTGGCAGTCCTCCCAATCCTGTGTCTTTAATATGTTTAGTGTTATAATTTACCTTTAGCCATAGACCCTGAACAAGCATGTAGCAGATCAGGTTTAGGATTAGCCATATCTGTGATCTAGGGTTTTTACTTATGCCAGAAGATCAGTAGGGCTGCCAGGCAACTGGCATTGTTTATAAGGAAATCTGCAGGGATGCTAATCCGGATTCCGCATATCCGGGTAACCTGGCTATCCGAACTTTTTTACGCTATCCAATTTTTTTTAAATCCGAATAGCTATCTGCGGATATCTGAACGCATAAAACGGATATCCGCGAATATTGCAGATATCCGGATCTGAAATCTATTACAAAGTAAAAATCCCTCCTCCCTCCACCCTCCTCCTGTGCATACAGTTGCTGCTAAATGGCTATCTGGGGTTCTCTTCGGACAACTGTTGAACACAAAAGGCAAGGCAAGGCCGTCCCTGGGTGGGTTTGAACCACCAACCTTCGGTTAACAGCAAATGCGCTAACCAATGGCGCCACAGATACTGTGCACACAGTTGCTGCTAAATTATTTTACGGGGATGTATGTGTGTCTTTTGGAGTGAGGAAGTAAGTCTGCTCCAAGAAGTTTAACCTCCCTGGCGGTATGGACGAGCTGAGTTCGTCCAGCAAAAACTTGCAAAAAACGTTAATGACGAGCTGAGCTCGTCCATGCCGACAGGGAGATTTCCTGTTTCTCTGCCCCGCCGGCTGCATTTTTTTCTTATCAGAGGGATTCCCCAGGATGGCTGGATGCCTGACTGCACGCTGTGAGTAGCGATCTGTGCTACCCACAGCGTGCAGAACAAGCATCCAGCCACCCTAGGGAATCCCTGGGCAGCCAGCGGGGCAGAGAATGTGCGGGGGATCCCCCTTGTATGTGGAGGCTGTGCTGGCGGGGGATCCCCCTCTGTGCGGGCGGGGGGAACCCCTTTATATGGTGGCTGTTGCGGGCAGGGGATCCCCCTCTGTGCGGGCGGGGGGATCCCCCTTCTATTGTGGCTGTTGCGGGCGGGGGATCGCCCTCTGTGCGGGTGGGGGGATCCCCCTTCTATTGTGGCTGTTGCGGGCAGGGGATCCCCCTCTGTGCGGGTGGGGGATCCCCCTTCTATTGTGGCTGTTGCGGGCAGGGGATCCCCCTCTGTGCGGGCGGGGGGATCCCCCTTCTATTGTGGCTGTTGCGGGCGGCCTATCCCCCTCCTCCCCCTCCCTCCCGATGTCCCCCCTCCCGATCTGCCACAGAGGCATTTGTGTTAGAGGTACTGTAACTTTTACATTTGTGTCCCGATTTCAGCATCAGAAACCCTTCCTATATCTATATAGAAGGCTTTCTAAATAGAGATGACTCGAACGGTTCACCAGTGAACGGTTCCCGGCGAACTTCGGTGGTTCCCGTTCGCGATCGACCGCGAACTTCTCCAGAAGTTCGATTCGCTCCCATAGTGCATCATGAGAGTCAGCTTTGACCCTCTACATCACAGTCAGCAGGCACATTGTAGCCAATCAGGCTACACTTCCTCCTGGAGTCACTCCCCCCTTATAAAAGGCAGGCAGCGTCAGGCATTGGACTCACTCGTGTGCTTGCAGTAATTAGAGAAGGGAGAGCTGCTGTGCAGAGACCTATAGGGAAAGCTTAGTTAGGCTCTTGTAGGCTTCTCAGCTTGCTCCTTGCTGATTCTTATTGCTAAAAAAGAACCCCTCCAAAGCCCTTTTGAGAGCTAATCTTGTTCTTGTGATATATATTTTTTTTTTTTGTGGCCCACTTGCATTATATAAAGCCCTGTCAGTCAGTCGCAGCTGGCCTTTGGCCCCTTGGTGGTATAATTATTACTACTGTACCAGGTGTACATTGTAATACCCATCACTGCATATACCTACCTAATGTTCACAGTGCACCCACCTACCTACGTGAGCGCACGCAGTGTCACTGTGCCTGTCCGGTACCTGACTGTGTGTGACAAGTGCACGTTGTAATACCCATCACTGCATATACCTACCTGTTGTGTTCAGTGCATCCACCTACCTACGTGAGCGCACGCAGTGTCACTGTTCCTGTCCAGTACCTGTCTGTGTTTGACAGGTGCACATTGTAATACCCATCACTGCATATACCTACCTGTTGTGTTCAGTGCACCCACCTACCTACGTGTCTGCAGCAAACAATATTGTGGAATTGTCACTGGGCTTTGCAACACTTAAATAAATGAATCCAAAAGTTTTGATTAACTCAATAATAATCAAACCACAGAAGTAATCAATGTCCCTTTGAATGAGAGTTGGGTATCAAAACACAATGTCATTGGGCACTTAAAAGGACGTCATGTTTCGCAGGTCTTACCTGTTTCTTCAGGTCAGGGTCACAGAGTCTTTGTACAGAACACCAGAACCTTCTAATATGCCTCTGTGGAGAGTAATTTTGAGAGGGAATGAGCAAACAACTGCTTTTCTCATGTAGGACTGAAATCACAGATAAGGAGAGGAGCACACAATTACAGCGAGTGTATGTGGGGAAAGTGAGGCAAATTGGCAATCTATACCATAATGCCTTGGGAATCGGGCAGCAGCTAGGGTATAGCAGTAAACAGTTTCCAACATCTTGGAGGCAGCAGGCAGTAATAAATTAGCTATCATGAATTGGGTGCAATGGTAATAGTTTGAGCAACATTTGGTAAACCAAAATGGGTAGTGTTGGCTCCTTTAGGCATACAGAGTATTGTCTACGGTTAACTTAGCTTGCACAATGTTGTTAGCTTGTGCAATTTTATTCCTGGAATTAACCAGTGAGTCCCCATCTGTAATATTTTTAAATTTGAGGCCATGTTCAGTACAAGGGTTTTGATCATAGGCATTTCCAGCTCTAACCTTGTCCAGAATACTGCATAAAACTTGCATGTCTGGTTCCTCTTTGAGTGTGTTTGTTCGTGGTGCTTCAACCTACTGGGGGCTAATTTACTTCCTGCCTAAAAACTGATCCTAGTCTGTAGTAAAAGCATTAGATTGTGAGTCCCACTGAGTACCAGTCACAGATGTAGATTTTGGGTTTAAAGTATTAAACAACGTGCGACTGGTGGCGCCGTAGTATGGCAGCCTTGGCTCTTGACTTTCGGACATTATCGCCCCCTCCTTCCTGAACCTGTTGGAGACAAAACCAATTCCGGGTACAAATCCCCGTTTGTACTTCGCGAAATAAATGATTCTGATTCTGATTATATAAAAAATGACAATTGTATATACAATAATTAATAATTGTTTTTTTTTTTACATATGTTGAGGTTTTTAGTGTTCAATGTCGAAATCTTAATTATGTGGCAGGATAAAATGTGAGCACCAAAATACTGTCTACATTACTGTTTAAGTGACTGCAGTCACCCGACCTGACAGCCACTTCAGTTGTCAGCTTCTGATGACCAGGCACACTAGAGTAATTGTTGAATGCATTTGCCTTTATTGAAGAAAATTGCAGTTTTTATTTAGTTTCATGAGTCTACATCTTTAACATCTGTCCTGTCCTTCACCTTTCTCTCACACAAGAGAAACTACTATTTTAAGGCACTTTTGTACACTCTTTAAAGACCATTAGCCGTCTTGCTTCTCAAATGTACATTTAAAAGGCTTGCTTTTATTGTCTAGCACTATATAGAGCTAATTGCCTAAGAAACATGTCAGCCTTTGCACCCAGAGAGGCACTTTCTCTGTGGTTAAAGCAGCTTGCAGCCAGGGTGTCTGACTTGGAGCCTGAGGGCATTCTAATGAATATGGGTTGGTGAGTCCTACAGCAAAATAGAAGCTAACTGGTTCCCCACAGAGTTCTATTTTTCTATTTTTTTACATGTGTATTTCTGGATCAGAATGTAATTTTGCTGTTTCATAGTTAAAGCTAAAATTAGAAAAATAAAACAAAGTATCGCATATTTATATTAATGTGAAACATTTTTTGTCTCTTTCCTGATTTCATCTATATTTACTTATTCTTAACGCTTGTATTGGATGGATTGCTACACATAAATAGGTCAACATTACAGAACACACAGCTTATTTTATTCATAGGAAAAAAAAAACAATAATCATATGCAGGAGCTGCTGCAGATCTCTTTGTGGTATGTTTTTTTTAATCTTGTTTTTAGGGTCTAAAAGCTTGTGAAAAAATTGCACGGCTTTTAGACCCTAAATCTGGAAATAATCATAACGCCAGGGAGGTTAAGGCGGACTCCAAGATGCCACAATGAACCCCCCCAGGGCGTCTTTGGCCCCTACCTCCTCCTGGGGCACCAGAGGTGGGGAAAAGCCCCTTGTCCATGAATTGGACAAAGGCTCTGGGGGAGAGGGGGGAGGCTTGGCTGCCCCTTTCCTCCAGTACACCCCCATACCATGGACCATGTGTGCTTGTATAGCTCAGGGTGTGAAGCCCCACGCAACATTTATATACATGTTGATACATTATCTGTCATTTTACTGCATTTAATGAAGCAACTTTTTTTCTCTAACTGTAGCATCGATTTTCTCAAAAACTACAAAGTCTTTTTAAACAATGTTCCCACTGTTCTCTTTAACATACTCTGCAAATTTGGTGTTTCTAGCATGTGCGGAGGCTTTGCTATTAGCTATTAAGGTCGGCAGCCATTGACTTTAATGTTAAACGCAAATTGTTTCCAAAACCGTTTGCATTAAATCGAATGACAGTTGTTCGCTGGGAACTGGCTGCCGGTGAACTGTTAGGGCCATCACTACAGGTCAAGTGTTGCAATAGAAACTGTATTTGGCCTAAGTCCAGGTCACAGGCCATCTGGCAGAGAGAGGATGTTTGAGATAACTTTGAAACCAAGCTATAATGTTTGGTTCTTTCTTGTAAAGCATCATGCTTTAAGCATGCAATATGAAATGTAGGATGAATTGTGAAAGTACCAACAATTATGTAGTGCTATTTGTTTATAAACGATTGTGATAAAAAAAAAACTGTAATTGTCGTACAACTGTGGGGACATGACAATAGAATAATAGAATGAATATGTACAGTACTTTGGCTTCTTTGCGGCTGCTGAGGGTGTTCTCAATCTAGATTTAGAGGGGACAGGTGAAAATTGCTTCCGTCCTTGAGGTGAAAACACCCGTAGGCTAAAGTGGTTAATAAAGTAGCAAACAAGTGTGTATCATTATAGAACCCAATATTCCTCTCCCAGTAACTGATACTTAAGCCCCAATTACTCAGCTATCCAACTTTTTTTAGGCCCCTTTCCCACATTCACGTTTTCAGACACAATTTCTGTAACGTGATGCAACACGATCCACAGGGACACCCAAAGTGCATAGCCTGCACTGTCTGATGTCCCCATCCATGCATTGTGATTCAATGCAGAATCACAACATGATGCTGACAAAAATTCCCAAAGGCATTTCCATTATAATGAATGTAAATCACACCTACATTGGGAAGAATCACAGAGAAATGCAAGTAGGGAAGGGGCCTTACACAGCAGTAAATAAGTGCCTTTTTTGTACTTAAAAAAACTTGACAGAGAAACCAGCAAACTCATCTCCAAACATATGTCACATTACATGGAGATTATATTCTTTCGTATTTAAAATATACAATAAAGATTTGTGAAATAAAAATGGAAACAAAGCAGTATATATTCTCAAAAAGCTTTTCATCATAATGAGACAGATAGGAGAAAAAGTGCACACTGTGATACTCGTAGGTGAGGGCTCTAGGCCTTATAGGAAAGGTCTCATCTGGTCATTCATGTATGCTTGATAAAGCAGGGGTGCTTCCCTGGGAAACGCTTCGCAGTAAAGATTTAAAACACAGCCTTTGCATATTATTGCGGCTAATACCACCTTGCTTTCCTAGCTTTTTTTATCTCCTACTACACTCATAGCCAGGGAATCAGGCTTGTACCGGCCAAGCACAGAAAAACATTTACACGTCCACCACAGCGTGTTCCAAATAACTGCCGTGCAATTCCAACCGGCTCACCATCCATGGCCATGAGGCTATCCAAGTAAGCAGGTCCCCAGCATAAGAGGGACACAAGTGTGACCTCTGGCAAACCTATATAGGTTTCTCCAGCCCCAAAAACCAGGTGAGACCTTTCCTATATCTTAAAGGGAACCTAAACTGAGAAGGCTATGGATTTTTCCTTTTAAAATAATACCAGTTGCCTGACTCTCTTGCTCATCCTATGTCTCTAATACCTTCAGCCACAGCCCCATCAGAAGCATGCAGATCAGGTGCTCTGACTGAAGTCAGACTGGATTAGCTGCATGCTTGTTTCACGTGTGTGATTCAGCACTACTACAGCCACAGCGATCAGCAGGATGGCCAGGCAACTGGTATTGTTTAAAAGGAAACATCCATATCCCTCTCAGTTTAGGTTCCCTTTAAGGCATAAACTACAGTACGCGTTACTTCTATGTTTTTTCATCCTAAAGTTATATGACAAATGACAACTGTTAAACTAATTGAAGTGAAGGTATATTCATGTTTGCAATGGAGTTCTATTATGAGTTAGTGCATATGGTCCATCAGTAGGAGAATTAACCATTTCAGCCGCACGGACATGAGCTTCACGTCCGAAGAGGCAGGTGTTAGAGTCGCAGGGATGCACTAGTCACGTCCCTGCAGTTTGGGGGGTCTGCAAGCGATCCTGCGGGCAGATGCCGTGATCACGCTGCTGCTAGCAGGGGGGATTGACTCCCCTGTGCCAATCCGAGCATGTCCGCCGAGAATAAACACTGTTTGTGTTCAAAAACAGTGTTTATTCTGTAAATGGAGCATCAGTTCTGCCGGTTTCCGCCACCGATCATTAAATTTATGAATGGAAACAATGTTGCCATTCATAATCTCCCCGCCGCCGCTGTGATCAGAGGCTTCCGATGGAAGCCTACGTCACTTCCACTTGTTACAATGTAACAATACATTGTATCCTATGTAGCATAATTGTACACTACATAGAATTTTGCTCAGCGAGAACATCTTGTGGCCAAATAGTACAATACACCTACTGACTTTAGGGGGGGAAAAAATATCTATGTCAAGAGGGCATCTTATTATTTAATAATGGGCTCAAAATTAGTGATGGATGTAAAACAGAAAAAAATGCACCTTTATTTCTAAATAAAATATTGTCACCATACATTATACTAAGGATATAATTGTAACGTTGCAATAACTGGGACAAATGGGCAAATAAGATGTGTGGATTTTAATTATGGTAGCATGTATTATTTTTAAACTATAATGGCCGAAATCTGAGAAATAATGATTTTTTTCATTTTTTTTTTGTATTATTGCTGTCAAAATGCATTTAGAAGAAAATAATTTTTAACATAATGTACCACCCAAAGAAAGCCTAATTGGTGGCGGAAAAAACAAGGTATAGATCATTTATTTATGATAAGTAGTGATAAAGTTATTGGGGAATGAAAGGGAGGAGTGCTGAAAGGGGAAGATTCCTCTCGTCCATAAGATGAAAAATACCTGCAGGCTGAAATAGTTAAGTGCAAGTTCATTTCTGATAAAATGTCTGAAGAAAGACGTCTCTCACTTTTAAATGTGTGAGAGTTGTATTTGCCCTGCACTTGAAATCATTTGCACTTTTATTTCAAAACTACTAGTAAGTATACTGACAAAGATTTTAATTGCTTTCTCATTGATTTTGAAACTGTCACAAAAGAACTTCAAATACAGAACAACAGGATATGCAACTTTTAGAAACTGAGAGAAGGAAAAACAATTAAATGCATCTACAAATGTACTTTTACAGTGATCCATCTGCTCTTAACAATAGCACGGTTTACAATCAGACCCAGAACACATTTTACAGTTAAAGTGTTTTTGTTTTTTAAATGGCAAATATATAATACTGACCACTGGCTCTTATTCAAATCACTTTTTCTTTTAAAAAAAATTCTCCCAAGAGATAATTTATCATTTTTTTTGTTTAAAATGAATTATCCGTACTCTGCAATTGAAAAAGTATTCAAACGTAGGTGAAAAGGTACTGTCAATATTATACTGAGTATTTTCTTGCTTGCTGGTATCTTAAGACATGCTATTAATATGGTGTGAAAATGTTGTCTAGGAAGGGCCACAGTGTCTTCTATAGTGTAATGTGCTATTGATAGGAGATTCAATGTCTGCATTTTCACATTGTGTTCTCTAGAATAGGCCAATAGCAATTTGGTTGCAAAGTACTAATCAAAACTATTGAAAATGTTCAAAAATCCTGTTCTTGTGGTCTAAGATGTAACAGGTCTTCCTTAACATGACCTGATAGCAAATATCCGACTATTACCAATTTGCAGGGTTCAGTTTGGCAACTTATCATCTTAGAGTTGTTATAAACAAGTAGTTATTACAGTGTTATAATTAAAGTATGAGTTCAACATCAACAGTAACACTGAACCTTTAATGTTTCACCTGATGCTTGGCCCTGAAATGGTGAATTTCTATTTGTGGTTCATTTTCATGGCTTCATGGCAATAAATAGCTAAATGTGTGATGGGAAACTGATGACTCACATGAAATGAAGAAGGCTTGTACTGTGCCAAGTGATTTTCCCTCAACTGTCAAGTAAGCTGCGAAAGCAATGATTCATGTGCAACCCTTGCACAACAGTTTAATTTATAGACTGTTAGAGAAAAGCCTATTGCATCATGTAGGGCACTTCAGCCTTAGCATCACTTATAAATTGCCTGTGTTTTACCAGGAAGGTGTTCAGGCCCAAAAGCTTCAACTAGAAGATTATACAGAAATTAGATGCTGAAAAATATTTTTTTTTTCACAAGCTAATGAATGTTGAACTGTTCTGACTTCCATCTTCTTGGCTGTTACAACAGCTTATAAAGGAATTCTCATAACTCTTTCCCGTATTCAACATATTTATTAATCCAAAGAACAGATGTTCAAGAAAGGGAAACAAAATGAAGAAAACTCTGCCTAGATGTGCTTAGACATTTCCTGCAAATAACTTTTTTATGGAGGGAGGCACTACTACAAGCATCAACCATAGTATCTATCTATCTATCTATCTATCTATCTATCTATCTATCTATCTATCTATCTCATTGTTTTTACTTTTCGCTTGGTTATATCTGCTATATTGTCTGTGTTATCAGACTTCCTTAACTTTGTGTTTATATGATTAAAAATGTAATCATTGTAATAAATGTCATTTGATTTATTTAGCAGTTTGTTTGACCTGCAGCCTTTTTTTTTTTTTTTTTTTTTTACATTTTTGAATATATTTTGGATGCATCATTAATACCAGTCTTATTGGATATCTTATACTTTTAAAAATGTTCAAATGAGGCTCTAGTAGTTTCTGTTATGTCTAGAAATTGTGCTTATATAGAATGAGTTATAGATGAGCAGTGTCTGATTCATGGAAGCAGAATTTAAAATTTGTATCCTTTATTTTGTTAAAGGAATTTTTATTTTGAAATGGTTTTCATTAGCAAGTATCCGTCTAAATATTCCTTCACCTTTAGCTGATTCTTGAGTAATACATTTCATAACCCAGTAACTTAGCAAAAAGGATGAGCCTAAATGTTTGCAACAAAATGTATACATTTTTTCCTGCCTTTAATTTTTTACATATGTTTTTGATAAATGAGAACTTTCTTGTGCTTTCTCATGCACAATTGATTTCTTATTCTCTTTAATGTCACTGTATTGAGCAGAAATGTGTTTTCTCACACGCCTATATTTTTTGCTAATATTCTTATTCGAGAAAAAATATGGTTTCTTCGGTTTATATATTTCTGTGAATACTCCCATCTGTGCTAGAATGTTAAACTTTCACGAAAAATGTACGCAAATCTGAAATAGTCCTAGACAACAGAGAAAAGCAAGTGCTGACTAAATCCTACTTATCTCATCTTTTACAGCAGTAAAAGTAGACATTGTACTTTTCTGTTAAATTACAATTGGTGCTTTCAAAAGCATAAAAAAGCATGTCTGCTAAATATAATAATAATAATAGGTAATTCAGAAGTAACAAAGGTTAAAAAAAAAATTACATTACTTTTAACTTTAAGTTGGCAATATGCCTTGTTACAGAGCACCTTATTTTGGGTCATGTCGCCTCTTTGTAAGCACATTCTGTGATACATGTTGTACTACAAGGGCACACTTATTAACTATAGCATTAATTTAGCTGACACCTGTTCATACCATGCAAATTGGGTGTTATCTTGGGGAAGAAATAAGGTTTTAATGAACAGCTTGAACTGTTAGTTTGTGTTAATTTGAAAAGGCTAGACTTTGCAAAAACGGATAGAATTACCATAATTATTACCTCAAAATTTTTCATTCAGACAAGTATACAACTAGGGATGGAACTAAAATGTTGCAGAATGCCTACCAAGCAAGACATTCAAAAGACATATTAACACATTAAAATATCTAAATAAATAACAATGTTAGTTAAATTGCTATGTCATAATAGCCTAAAAGAGAACATTAAAAGACCATTATAGTTTTTCCCATCTATTTAGAAAGTACCAGAAAACTCTCACTTCAAGTTAGATATTTGCATAAGAACAATGAAGGCTCTTGACACTATAGAGCCTTCCCATTCCTCTGTGCTAGCTGTCATTCCTGCGCTGTGCCCCTTTATACTACTTCAACCTACTAGGTCGAATATTGCTTCAGTAGTCTTGGGGCATAAGGCTGCTGGAGAAAATGATAGCACAACTATTAATTCTTTTAGGCTGTTTTTTAGACAAGAATTTGTTCTTAGAACTTATAGCGGTAAGGCTTATTTGTTAGTGCATAGGAGAAATGTTGAGGGCCTATTTCCACTGATGGCAAATCTGCAACATTTCCCCGCTTACAAGCTGCATGGGAAAAGGTTACCTGTGTTTCTAGTGGTTTGCTGTCCGAATCACACGTTAGTGTGTAACTGATGG
Organism: Hyperolius riggenbachi; assembly: GCF_040937935.1. Taxonomy (NCBI): domain Eukaryota; kingdom Metazoa; phylum Chordata; class Amphibia; order Anura; family Hyperoliidae; genus Hyperolius; species Hyperolius riggenbachi. The sequence goes on along the minus strand of NC_090655.1, from coordinate 137,493,681 downwards.
AATGCTGCAGATTACTGTAGCACATAGCCAAATCTACAAGAGCCGGTTCACCCTTGAAGGCTTCCAGATTTTCTGAAAAATTGATCCGTTTGACACGAATTTGATCTGGATGTAGGGCACATTCCGCTCTGTTTCACCTCTGCGCGTTGATTGCGTTGGTACCTATGTATTGACCCTTACCTGACTCACCACCACCACTCGTTCCGCCACTCAGTCCCTTCCACAGCCTGGAGGCCAGCAGAAGCATGGCTCTCTATAGGCTGCAACAGGCCAATTCTGCCTAGTAACAGGGAGAATTTTCATTGGCTCAACATGAACCAATGAAAATTCTCTCTGTTGCTGAGGATTCGCATTGGTCTGTTGCAGCCCCATTGAGAATCCTCCATGCTTCTGTCAGCCCCGGGGGTCTTCAGAATGGACTCAAGTATGTCGTCACAATGGCAACAGGATGCGGCAGAAACGGGTAACACGGATGCAGCGCCTAGCCTAGTGAGACTGGACAGTGTCCATTTCCATAGGCTTGCTTTGGACATGTTTTCCCGTCCAGTCCAGGAAAAAAATCCAGACTCTGTTAAGTTTTGCTTTCTGTGCCACATGGATCCATGTGCGATCCATGTTTCTGCATGAGTGGAAGTGGGTCCTGTTTTTAACATAGGATCCACTTCCTGCATTTTTTGCAGAGCTTTAAAAACATATCCCAAAGAAACGTTTTTAAAACAAGTGTGAACTGGCCCTTACTGTGCAGTGCATGACATCATGACTTAGCGATTCGGGCTGTGGCAATTCAGCTGAATGGGAGCTGCGGCCATTTCCTTGTCACTAGACAAGATGGCGCCGGACCTGGACGCCTCGGCCACAGGGCTCCGGCCTCCTTTGCTTTTTTAGATGGAAATCTCTCCTCCACTCACCTCTGTGTTTCACCTCTTCCTGAGGTAGGAGGCGGAGGGCATGGGCACTGCCGGTCCGGCTCTGCTGCATCAGCCACGGATCGTGGGATGATTGTCGGCAAGAGGACCAGCTGTTTGGGGGCGCACGTGCAGGCATGGAGAGGCAGTTTAGAGCTCTGCTGGTCTGCTGCCGCTGCCCCCCCTGGACCATCGGCGACCATCTGCGACACCACCCAGGCCCCCCCTAGTCTACCGGGGAGGATGTAGGGACATAGGAGAGCTTCCCCACTCGATCATCAGCTGCATGACGGCGGCGGCATGCCAGCTGATCGGGCGGCCAGCTGATCAGGACCCACGTGCCCTGATCTGTACTCCACCACCGCTGCCCGGACTGCTCTTTGCTCTTCTGAGGGGAACTGTGTAGCCTGCCACTGCTGGTGCTTGCTGCAGATCGGTTTTTCCTTGGTCTCCAATGTCTCACTACCTGGGCCATCGGTTCGCCACATGGGGAAGTGATACTGGCCCTGACGCTATCCACATCGGCTTAGGACGGACCTACCCGCTGCTTCCAGCCTCATGCTGCTTCTCCTGCACCTCCTGCTCCTCGTGCACCTAGAGCTCGCTCCAGCTACCCAGGGCAACCAGGACGCCACCAGCACTGCAGGAGAACTCTTCTTCCGCAGCCCAGGATTGATGAGACCGCAGGATCCCCCTCCACCACGTGGGCCGCTCCGGAAGTTGCCTAGGAGTCTAGGACGCCAGCCCGGAGCATGGGGTACACTCCATGTGCACAGGAGGCCTTACCACTGCCGCTTCCTGCTGGGCTTCCCACGTGGAAGAGATCTGAGCTCCAGAGATGGTCTCCACCAGCCGCAGCCCCCAGCCTGAAGCCACCCAGTGAAGCCAGCAGAGGAAGCCACCCAGTGTCTTCCTCTGCCACTGCTGTGGACCGGGTTAGACTGCACCACCACCCAGCCCTGAAGATCAGTTGCCCACCTTCCTACATTGGGGAACCGGACCACAGGGATGGACTCTTGGACTGATTGTCGGACCCAGGGGTGTCTTTAATCTGCAGCCCTAAAAGGTCTCTGCCTCTTTCTCTCTCCTCTTGCCTTGGTGCTATTTCAGTCTCTCTTTAGCTATCCCTTCTCTCTATCTCTCTTTCTATCCACTCTTTTTCCAGGACACACTGCGGGGCATCTGGAACTGCTGTGGAGCGAGCGAGCGCCGTCGATAGTTGGTAGGCTGCTCCCCTCACATAGCACTCCAGACTTCTTTTTCCAGGACACACTGCAGGGCATCTGGAACTGCTGTGGAGCGAGCGAGCGCCGTCGATAGTTGGTAGGCTGCTCCCCTCACATAGCACTCCAGACTTCCCCACGCGTCCTTCACTATGGTTATGTGCATTATGTATATATAGGTAGATGCTTACATTGTATACTGTACCTGATTGTATGTGTTGGATTGCATGTATGTGTTTGTACCATCTCCGACCCTGTATGAGCCAAAAATAATTCCGGGTACAACCCCCGTTGTACTTGGCGAAATAAATATGATTCTGATTCCTATTCTGGAAGTGGAAATAAGCCCTAACTGTAGTTTTGTGCTGACACCTCTATATAAAGGGAAAACATACTGCTTAATGAAAACTCTTTTCTTACAAGTGTGACTGTATATTTCTGTAGATGGACCTCTGAGAATAAATGTAAATGACTGGAAAAGTAAATCAAGGCAAAGAATTTATTATAACAAGAGAATAAACACAATTACTTGATAACAATGTCAGCTAAAGTGTAATCTAATAAACAAATAAAAGTGCAAACATAACACTGTTTCCTTATTTGTGATGAGTTCAGTAGATCAAGATCACTTAGCACAGAGTTTACATAGCTTATTTCTTTTCAACTTAGCCTAAAAAGGAGACAATCTCTGCATAGCTTTGTCACTCCTATGCTTTTGAAACCATTTTTTAAAAGGACCGGTTGTCATGCCCACATATGCCAATCCACTCATGCAAGTAAACCACAAACTCGGCATCGCAGTTATGATGCTGTTTGATCTTGTATCTTTTGCAGCGGATGTGTAAATTAGCCACCTGTTTTGGAGTGCACCACATATGTTGCATTTGTGACATTTGAAACATCCTGTTTTGCTAGATAAGAAGGGTTGAGCTTTTGCATACTTCTGCCAGGGATCAGACTGTACAAGATGGTGCCGTAGGTTCCTAGTAAATGCCCAATAGGATGAGAGGTTTGTTCTCAACCCTCTTGGTAAGGGATTGGTCAGCGATAAGGATGGGCATATGTTGGTCAACAACTGTCTGACTCTGGACTGTTTGTGACAGTGGACTAAATGTATGTACCAGAGGACTACTCATTTCAGTAAGAGTATCACTACTTCCCCCTGTCCATCTCTCCCTTGAACTTTCTTTGGCCTGTGTCAAAACTTGAAGAGGATAACCGCTCTCCAAAAATCTCTCCCTCATCATGTTCGTCTGTGCCTGGCGGTCACTCTCATTGTTGCAAACACATAGGACCCTAAGGTACTGTGAGACTGGAAAAGATCTATTAAGATGTTCTGGATGAAAGCTGTGCTATGAGTAACAGGCTATTTCTGTCAGTGGGTTTCTGGCACAGTATTGTCCTAAATCGATTCATATCTTTGATGATCCTTACGTCAAGAAAGGTGATCTCAGTCCTGGACCACTCTGGGCTAAAGGGAAGGTTCAGGGTGGCTGTTAAAAAAATAAAAATGCCCATTTACTTACCTGGGGCTTCCTCCAGCCCGTGGCAGCCAGGACGTGCCCTCGGCGCCGCTCCGCAGGCTCCCGGTCCCCTCCGGTGGCCGACCCGACCTGGCCAGGCCGACTGCCAGGTCGGGCTCTTCTGCGTTTCAAAATGCGCCTCACGGGGGCGCGCTGACGTCATCGGACGTCCTCCGGGCTGTATTGCGCAGGCGCAGAACTACTGCGCCTGCGCAGTACAGCCCGGAGGACGTCCGATGACTTCAGCGCGCCCCGTGAGGCGCACTTTGAAACCCAGAAGAGCCCGACCTGGCAGCCGGCCTGGCCAGGTCGGGTCGGCCACCGGAGGGGACCGGGAGCCTGCGGAGCGGCGCCGAGGGCACGTCCTGGCTGCCACGGGCTGGAGGAAGCCCCAGGTAAGTGGATGGGCATTTTTATTTTTTTTAACAGCCACCCTGAACCTTCCCTTTAAACACAACGGACCTGATTCACAAAGCTTTTCTGTTAAATTCTCTCACCTTATATATTAACTCACAATTTATCTCTCCTTAAATTACTTAACTCATGATTTACCTCTCCTTATCTAACTTAACTCATGGTTTAGCTCTCCTTATTTGACATAACTCATGGTTTAGCTCTCCTTATTTGACATAACTCACGGTTTAGCTCTCCTTATTTGACATAACTCATGGTTTCGCTCTCCTTATTTGACATAACTCATGGTTTAGCTCTCCTTATCTTATTTATCTCATGAATTTCTCTGCTTATCTGTTTATCTCATGCATTAGCACTCCTTACAGTTAAGGTGAAAAATAAGTAACCTTTGTGAATCAACCCCAGTGTCCCTCATAATGCTGTTAAGTCATGAAGTAAATGTTTGGAGGAATGAATCATCACCCCTCCATACCAGGAACACATCATCAATGAAATGAAGCCATTTGAAGGCATGTTCCTGGTACATGTCAATGGGGAAAATCCAAGAAACCCACAAACAAATTTGCAAAGGCGAACTCCCCATGGCCATACCCCGGCACTGATGATACCAGTCCAACTCAAACCCAAAGAAGTTATTCAGGATAATAACGAGACAGTTAAGAATGAACTTAGATGACACTATGTGTACTTTCAACCTCATCGTATGGGACATTAATTAGAAAATGTCTCAGAGCCTCAATGCCTGCTTCATTCGGGATACATGTATACAGTGAAGAGATGTCCTTTGTGCAGAGTATCCACTGATCATCTACAGTCCCCAAATCATAGATTTTGTTGAGGAAGTCATATGTATTCTTAACCACTTAACAACCTCTGCCACGCTTATCTACGCCCCTTTAAACTTCACCTGAGTCACAGGGGCGTAGATAGGCAACTCCTGTTTACTTTGCTGCTGTGCGCGTTCGCGTCCGCGTGCACGCGGATGTGCATACGCGTCGGGCACCCGCTGGTCCGTGATTGGCTGATGTGAACATGTGTTCACAAAGCCAATGACGGTGCTCATTCATGCAGAATGTGTGTAAACAATGCATCAGTTTCTATGCTGTTACAGTTACTGAGATCACTCGTGAGAGGATCTGAGATAACTAACACAGCATTAGTGACTGATCAGCATCAGTGAGTTTTTTTTTTTAAATAAATTATACCCCCATTAAGCTCATTAACCCTTGCCTCCCTTAAAGAGAATCTGTATTGTTAAAATTGCACAAAAGTAAACATACCAGTGCGTTAGGGGACATCTCCTATTACCCTCTGTCACAATTTCGCCGCTCCTCGCCGCATTAAAAGTAGTCAAAAACAGTTTTAAAAAGTTTGTTTATAAACAAACAAAATGGCCACCAAAACAGGAAGTAGGTTGATGTACAGTATGTCCACACATAGAAAATACATCCATACACAAGCAGGCTGTATACAGCCTTCCTTTTGAATCTCAAGAGATCATTATACACAGGCAGTGTGCAGAGAGGGGCCAGGAAAGGGGAGATGCATCACAGAACCACAACACTGAAGAACTTGGCAGCCTTCCAGACACAGGCTGACAAGTCTGACAAGAGAGAGATAAGTTGATTTATTACAGAGACTGTGATAGTGGAAAGTGTTGCAGTAAGCCAGAACACATTAGAATAGCTTTTGGAACTTGTAGGATGATAAAAAACAGGATGTAATTTTTGTTACGGAGTCTCTTTAAATGTGAAAATTGCTGTGGTTTTTAGGTGAAAAACCCTGTGGTAGAGAAGTGGTTAAAGTGAACCTCCGGACTACAAATCTACTCAGCAGAACTGAAAAGGCTTGGTGTTTCTTTAAAGGGAAGGTTCAGGGAGGGTGGGTAAAAAATCAAAATCAATTTCCACTTACCTGGGGCTTCCTCCAGCCCGTGGCAGGCAGGAGGTGCCCTCGCCGCCGCTCCGCAGGCTCCCGGTGGTCTCCGGTGGCGCGCCCGACCTGGCCAGGCCGGCTGCCAGGTCGGGCTCTTCTGCGCTCCAAGTCCTGGCACTTCTGCGTCCCACGCAGGCGCTCTGACGTCATCGGACGTCCTCCGGGCTCTACTGCGCATGCGCAGTAGTTCTGCGCATGCGCAATAGAGCCCGGAGGACGTCCGATGACGTCAGAGCGCCGGCGTGGGACGCAGAAGTACCAGGACTTGGAGCGCAGAAGAGCCCGACCTGGCAGCCGGCCTGGCCAGGTCGGGCGCGCCACCGGAGACCACCGGGAGCCTGCGGAGCGGCGGCGAGGGCACCTCCTGCCTGCCACGGGCTGGAGGAAGCCCCAGGTAAGTGGAAATTGATTTTGATTTTTTACCCACCCTCCCTGAACCTTCCCTTTAACAGTTTCACAGCATCAGAACTTTGTTTTTCTTACCAAAGCATCATTTTTAGCTGCATTTTTTAGCTAAGCTCCACCCATCAAAGAAAAAAGCCTGCATTTTTTTCCCTGATGCTGTGCAGAGCATGATGGGATTTCCTATGTTGTTCACGTTGCCTAGCAACTGGGAGTGGTGCTCAGGACACTGGACATTTGGCACTGTGTCTCATGCTCCCATGTCACCTCCTTTCAACCAAATGAAATCAAACATTTGCCTGTTCTTTTAAAACAGTTTGGGTAAGAAATTATATTACCTATACTATTATACTTGTACTTGTACTACTGTACCTGACTGTATATGTTGGATTGTATGCATGTGTTTGTACCATCTCCGACCCTGTCTGTGCCAAAAATAATTCTGGGTACAACCCCCGTTGTACTTGGTGAAATAAACGTGATTCTGATTCTGATCTATTTTAATTAACATAACTAATGTAACTTAATGACAGTATGTTTGTTTAGGCTGGAGTTCCTCTTTAAGGTAGGTAGGCAGTCTCTGTACCAATGGTTGCAGTTGTTGGTCCACAAATTTCGCCATCAGTTGGGTCATTGAGTCTGTGCCCGAGACGACTGGTTGAAAATACTCACACAAAGAATCATCCAACCAGCCATTGTTACATCCCACCTCAATAATGTTCTCAATATTAGACAATATGCTTGCTGTGGAATTCCAGGGGATGCAGACATAACTTTCTTCATCAGATAATATGGATAACATGCCTGCTCTATACTTACAATAGTTCAACACTACAACTGCACCCCCCTTGTCTGCCGGCTTGATAATAATGTTCTTATCATCCACTAGACCAGTTATGGCTGTACGCTCTTCTTTAGACATGTGATAATACCTGCGACAGTTAGTATTACTAGCTTGCAATGACACCTGATTTTTGACAGTTTGTGAATAGCATTCAATAGATGGAAACGTACATGGTGGTATGAATTTGCTCCTCAGCTTGAGTGGATTTACCTGATGAGGTGTTGCAGTGCTCAGATTCTTGTGAAAAATTGCTTAAGTTTCAAAGTCCTTTAAAACCTAAACATGTCAAGTTCAAACTCAAACTGGTTGAAGCCTGCGTAAGGGCAAAAGGAAAGACCTTTTGCCAGAATGTTACACTCACAGGTCATCAGCTTTCTTTGTGATAAATTTATAATGAGGTACTGGGTGCGATTTGGTGTGTCTGAATCTGGTAGTCAGCCCTGTTTATTGCCCTTGCCCCCTCCTGGGTCGTCTCCTCCAGTTGCCTCCTGAAAAGGTTGCTTTTTTGTGCATGTGCCGCAGTAGCTGTCAGATGTAGGGTTCTCAGTTGCAACGTCACTATCCGCAGGAAGTCTTCTTTTGCGTTGCAACTGTAGTGGACATCCCCACCTGGACATTCCCTAATGCCATTGAGCCAGGGATAAACTCTCCCTTCCTAATGATCATGTAGAACTTGTTTAATTTTGTCACATTTGTGTTGTCTAATTTGCTTGGAGTGTTTGAAGATCTCCTTATTCAAGGCATCCTGCTTTTTCTGAAGGCTTGGTTTCAGACTCAAGTTTGGCATTAAACAGTTTTTGAAATTTTGCAATCTCTTTATCGTGCTGTGCCATCTGCACTTTGCATTCTTAACCACTTGCCGACCGCACACTCATACCGTGCGGCGGCAAAGTGGTAGCTGGAGGACCAGCGACGCAGATCTGCGTCGCCAGGTGCCTCCCTAATTAATCAGGAAAGGCCGCTCGCGTGAGCGGCCATTTCCTGTCAAATCACGGAGCGGGTCTCCGTGAATAGCCTGCGAGCCGCTGATTGCGGCTCGCAGACTAAATGTAAATGTAGGAGACATATGGCGCCGTAAGGCAGATCGGCGATCCCCGGCCAATCAGCGGCCGGGGATCGCCGCCATGTGACAGGGACGTCCTGTCACTGGCTGCACAGGACGGATAGTGTCCTGTGCAGCCTGGATCACCGGGGATGACAGGTAGGAGAGGGAGGGTGGAATTTCGCTGCGGAGGGGGGCTTTGAGGTGCCCCCCCCGCAAATCTCAGGCAGGCAGGAGCGATCAGACCCCCCCTGCACATCATCCCCATAGGGGGGAGAAAAGGGGGGCGATCTGGTCGCTCTGCCTGCACCCTGATCTGTGCTGGGGACTGCAGAGCCCACCCAGCACAGATCACTAAAAACAGCGCTGGTCCTTAAGGGGGGGGGGGGGGGTAAAGGGTGGGTCATCAAGTGGTTAAATAATTGTAAGCATGTAGTTCGTTGAGTGGATAATGCACACCACCAATGGTTGAATTGGTCATTTGAAACTCTTGGGAATTTTTTCTGCTTGTAGTATTCAGTAAGAGTCTGACCGTGTAATTATAGATCCACCTTCCATTTCCTGTTTTTCCTCAGTTGTTTAATCAGGTCCTGTCCTGTGTCTGGCCCAAATGCTGTTGTCTGGGTAGTCGAGAACAGGATAGAATCTATTTTCTCCTAGGTATATGTGAAAGGCTCAAAGTTGTTACTACCATGCTCCCTAGGTATTGTGCAGCAAAAAGTCCTTGTGTCCCGGTCGCAGTCACAGAGGAATTCTGTGTCCCTGCACAGTAAAGGTGCGGTCAGTGGGTCACACCATTAAGTCTCAATCGCAGATCTGCTGGGTCAGAGAAATCTCTGCTGTCTCGCCGTTTGAGCAATGTGTTAAAGTGGTGAATCCACTTCCAGGATGCTGCTCCAACAGTGCCAATGTGAACAATCCAAGGAGGAAGAACCTCACACCAGCGGGTGCTGGGGCAGGATCCTCTGCAATTGTAATCCACAAAATCCACAAATACGAAATATGGATTTGCACACAGACTTGTTCAGGAACTGTGAAAACCTTTGTCTCATCACACACGTACAACCATCTGACGGTAACACCGACAATCGGGTCCCCTTTCTCAAGGCATGGACAGAAATGCATGAATATCTTTATCAATTCTCACTGCCGGCCAGTTGGACACTGTTTCTACCCATGACTGGTGAATCTAGTAGTGTGAAGACAGACAAAAAGCAAATTTTATGCTTCAGCATACCCAAGGAGGATCCGTAGTAGAATGCTTTAAAAAAACTGTCCACAAAAGATGAAAAGGAAGTATCTATTGTCTCCATGGCAAGTCTAGGAAAACGATAACACTGCCCATCAGGTTGGCTTTTTGCTTTTTCCCATACCTCGTCAGGCACTGCTAGCCATGGAATCTATTCATTCTATCTCACTTCAGCAGCATTATGGAAGGTACAGGGATGTAATTGATGGGAGGCTGGCATCAGCAAAGAGAAAGTGAGAGTTTCATTTAAAAGGTTTGTAGAGCTCATGTAGTTGGCACCTGGCACCTAAACAAAAGTTTTATAGGGATGGAGTTTGGCGACAGAATTTGTGCTTTTGCCATTGCTGGCATTTGTGAACCTTTGCTTGCATTCACCAGAGGTGAATTGTTGTCCCATAATGCCCAGCATGACCTCTGAACTTAAGGTGAGCTAGGTTTGAAATTGCCAATAGGGAAGGAGTTCACCCCAAATGTGCCTTTGCGTTGGGATCTAAGCATTTGTGAACTTGCAAGATCGCAAACGCTTCTTCTCAAATTCACCATGACTCAAACAGTACAGTGATCGTTACCATAACAACAGTAGTGCTAAGAGGAAAGCGAGTAGAGATGTCCTAAACCTCCGATTTTCGGGTCGCGAACCGCGCTTGCAAACTTTCGCAAACGTTCGAGAACATGCAAACTTTTGCGAACCGCAATGGACTTCAATGGGGAGGCGAACTTTGAAAACTATAAACAATTATGCTGGCCACAAAAGTGATGGAAAAGATGTTTTGTATGCTGGGCATACACGGCAGTTTCTCCCCTTATCAATCGAGCCGCTGATGCCTCGATTGATTACATCCGACAGGTCCGATGACCTGCCAGATAGATTTCCCGCTCGATCCCGCTGGTGGAAAATAGCGGGGAATCGAGTGGCTGATAAGGAGCGCCAACGGTCACAAGCGGTAATCGATCCGAGCGGGGATGCGGCGGGACTCGATCGGCCGCCAGATCAACCCGTGTATGCCCAGTATAAGGGGTCTAACATCTAAGTTTTTGCATGGGAAGTGGGATACACACCAAAAGTCCCGGGGAAAATGTGGATTTGACGCAAAGCAGCGTTTTAAGGGCATAAATCAGATTGCATGCTAAATTGGAGGCCTAAAGTGCTTTAAAACATATTGCATGTGTATACATCCATCAGGGAGTGTGATTAGAGTACTGCTTCACACTGACAGACCAAACTCGCTGTGTAACGCACCACAAACAGCTGTTTGTGTTGTAATGGCCGTGCTGAACTGGTGCGCACCATGGCGAGAGTGCAGGCGATAGCAGTTTTCAAGCCCATATGGTCGCCAGGCTGAGGTAGCTCAATGACAGAACAACAGTGACTGTCAACTGGTCTGTCAACAATGAAGCAAAAACCTTATTATCTTTGGTGTGCCACCCCCGAGACACTCGGTCATTGCTTCATTGTGATACGCAAGCCCCTTCACCGCGGCAAGGTAATGATCACGAAGGGGAATTGACACGTACATGCCTTTTGTTTTGTTGCTGCAGTGCAGCCAGAAAAATTAGGCAGGCATATACACGCACCAGAAAAATTATTATAGCGGTAGCTGCTATAAGGAATTCAGGAATCCGCCTGGTGTCCTGGACCCTGTTGGTGGTGGCGGAGAAGGCAGTCAAGTGGCCTGCAGGCAGAGATGCTGTGTGGGGAGCGACTTAGTCATGGGGCAGGCAGTCACACGGCGTGCAGGCAGAGATGCTGTGTGCGGGGACTGACTTAGTCTTCGGGTGGGCAGTAGCCCTCCTGGATCCATGCCTCATTCATTTTGATAAAGGTGAGGTACTGAACACTTTTTTGACTTAGGCAATTTCTCTTCTCAGTGACAATGCCTCCAGCTGCGCTGAAGGTCCTTTCTGACAGGACGCTTGAGGCAGGGCATGACAGAAGTTGGATGGCAATTTGTGACAGCTCTGGCCACAGGTCAAGCCTGCACACCCAGTAGTCCAAGGGTTCATCACTGCTCACAGTGTCTACATCCACACTTAAGGCCAGGTAGTCGGCTACCTGCCGGTCCGGGCGTTGGTGGAGGGTGGATCTGGAAGCGCTAAGGCGAGGCGTTGGACTAAAGAATGTCCGCATGTCCGACATCACCATGAAATTACTAGAGCATCCTGTCCTTGCCTGCGTGGACATGGGAGAAGGATTACTGGCAGTGGTGCCTTTATTCCGTTGTGCTGTGACATCACCCTTCAACACACTAAAGCATAGTTGCCAGCTTGTTCTGCAAGTGCTGCATCCTTTCTGCCTTCTGGTGATTTGGAAACATCTCCGACACTTGGTGCCTACACCGAAGGTCTAGTAGCGTGGCCACCCAGTACAGCTCATTCCCCTTGAGTTTTTTTTATACGAGAGTCCCTCAACAGGCTGGACAGCATGAAAGACGCCATCTGCACAAAGTTGGATGCAGACATACTATCCATCTCCTCTTGCTCTTCCTCAGTGATGTCAGCTAAGTTCTCCTCCTGCCCCAAGCCACGAACAATACCACGGGAAAGTTGAGACGCACAAGCCCCCTGCAACACCTGCTGCGGTTATTCTTCTGCCTCATTCTCTTCCAAAACTACACCTTTCTCATCATCTGACTCCTCTTCCCCTCACGACTCTTCCTCATCCTCCTATAACTGTTCCTGTTCACGCTACTCCACAGCTTGATCCACCACTCTACGCACGGCACGCTCCAGGAAGAAGGCATATGAGATCAAGTCGCTGATGGCGTCTTGACTGCGACTCACCAGGTTTGTCACCTCCTCAAAGGGCCGCATGAGCCTGCAGGCATTTTGCATCAGTACTTCGTCCAGACCATCCTCCTCTCCCCAGACGGTGTCCTTTAACTGTAGTTGTAGAGATACTGTTTGACAGCTTTCTCCTGTTGTAGCAAGCGGTCAAACATCAGGAGGGTCGAATTCCAGCGAGTCGGGCTATCGCAAATCAAGCGTCTCACCGGCAAGTTGTTTCTCCGATGAATATCGGCAAAGCATGCCATGGTCATGTAAGACTGCCTGAAATGCCCACACACCTTCCTGGACTGCTTTAGGACGTCCTGTAAGCCTGGGTACTTAGACACAAATCTCTGAATTACGAGATTGAGCACGTGCCATGCAGGGTACATGTGCCAATTTCCCTAAATTCAAGGCCGAAATTAGATTGCTGCCGTTGTCACACACCACATTGCCAATCTCCAGTTGGTGCTGGGTCAGCCACTGATCCACCTGTTTGTTCAGAGCAGCCAGGAGAGCTGCTCCAGTGTGACTCTCCGCTTTGATGTCTAAGATGGCATGATACCATCGTACCTGGCATGCAGCATAGGCCCTGGGAAGCAGGGGCTGTGTAGCTTGAGAAGAGATAGCAGCACCAGTAGAGTTGAATTGCCACTCAGCCGAGGAGGAGGAGGACGATGACGGCAAAGAGGATGTAGCAGGAGGAGAGGAGGTGACAGCAGGCCTGTCTGCAAGCCATGGAGGTGTCACTAGGTCCGCTGCACAGCCATGTACTCCCTGCTTGCCAGCGGTCACCAGGTTGTCCCAATGGGCTGTGTAAATAATGTACCTGCCCTGACCGGCAGGTACTGCTTGGCAGACCAGGCATCCATGGTCAGATGGACCCTTGACCCAACGCTGTGTGCCAGAGATGACACCATTTGCCTCTCAACTTCATGGTACAGTTTGGGTACCTACTCACGTAGGTGGGTAGGTAGGTGCACTGAACAGTGAACAGGTGCAGTGATTGGAATTACAAATGTACAGCTGCCAGTCACACACACACCCAGGTACCCTGAACAGTTGCAATGACTGGTGGTATATTACACTGCTTGCGCTCAGGTAGGTAGGTAGGTGCACTGAACAATGAACAGGTGCAGTGATTGGGATTACAAATGTGCAGCTGCCTGTCACACACACAGGTAGTCACTGAATGTGCTGGGCCTGGCAGTGGCACAGTAGGAATTACCAAGGCTGTCTATGCAACACAAGTGTCTGTGGGACACACACACACAAAAAAATAGATCACAAGAACAAGATTAGCTCTCAAAAGAGCTTTTAAGGGGTGCAATAAGAATCAGCAAGGAGCAAGCTAACAAGCCTACAAGAGCCGAACTAAGCTATCCCTATAGCTCTCTCTGCAGCAGCTCTCCCTTCTCTAATTACTGCAGGCACACGAGTGAGTCCAATGCCTGACGCTGCCTGCCTTTTATAAGGGAGGGGTGGGGCTCCAGGAGGGAGTGTAGCCTGATTGGCTACAATGTGCCTGCTGACTGTGATGTAGAGGTTCAAAGTTGACCCTAATGATGCACTATGGGGGCGAAATGAACTTCCGGAAAAGTTTGCGGTTCTCCACGATCGCGATCCACGGAAGTTTGCCGATTCCCGTTCACCGGCGAACAGTTCGGGCCATCTCTATTGGACATGTGACACAGAAGAGAAAGAAGTCTCCTCCACCCTTAATAATTCTAAAGTTTGCACAACTCAATGCTGACAGTCAGATAAAGCTTGATAATACCCCCCTAACTTTTTGAGATACGATAATAGAACAAGTACACCCCACCCCAGACACACACAATGCCAAGCATTCATATGCAAAATACATACTTTTATTTTATGATATACCGTGCTTCTCTGTTCTATCATTATTAGTTTACCTTCATATTAACACTTGGAAATAAGTAATATATCAGTTTATATGTCGGAATCAAGTTTAGAGTAAATAAAACACATTCTTTAGCAGAAAGATAAATATTTTTGTATTGATCTGTGTCCTGTTTTGATTCCCGCTTTATGGGCTTGGTTCACAAAACCGTCATAACTCCCGTGAAAAATCTCGATTGTGCAAGCAAACATGCGTGCGAAAACTGCCGTGATATGAGTTATCACGGTTTAGTGATTCAAGCCCTATATGTGAGGCACACTCCAGAAGACCCAGTCTGTATAGCAATATACCTCCACACTGATTCAGAAACCTCCACAGGCAGTCTAACTCGATGAAATTATACTCCAAGTATAATCCGAAGTATGTTTACTTGCATTTAAAGCATACAGGGATGTTTTTAGAGCATATTCATAGGTAAAAAGACGATGCGATTGCAAGGTACATACAGGATTAACTCACCAACTGACTCCACTCTATAACTGAATGATCTAGAAAATGGCTGCTGAGCAGGTAGTGACAGACTGTTGGGATATCAGAACTAGCTTAATCTACCCTTCTAATCATTACCTTTATTCCAGTGTCTGTCTTCTCTAGTCTTTTCTACTATTTAGTTTGTGCTGTTTCTATCTGGCACATATTTGTTAATGTATCACAAAGCTAAGCAGCTGGGAGAGATTTCACCCACTTACAGTGACTTTACTGTAATGGTATTGTCACAAATGCCAATTTCTGATTCCATGGAAAGACTAGCCTTAGTGTGAGTAGTGTATGTGCTGTACAGAGTTTGGCTACAGCTGTGTCCACAGTTTGATGGCAAATTGAAGGAGGTGGCTATAATTGGGGGTGGGGGGATGGGGGGTCATGCAGGGGCGTAACTAGAAATCACTGGGCCCCCCTGCGAATATTTGGATGGGGCCCCCCCCATAGGTGCCAAATAATCGTAATGGGGCAGCGTTTCACTGTAAATTAATTGTAAAGTGGGCAGCATTTTACCAGACAATCGTAATGTGGGCCAGAAAATCGTAATGTGGGCAGAGTTCACCAGAAAATCGTAATGTGGGCCTTTAGAAAATCATAATGTGGGCAGAGTTCACCAGAAAATCGTAATGTGGGCACCAGTCACCAGAAAATAGTAACGTGAGCAGCAGTCACCAGAAAATTGTAACGTGGGCAGCATTTACCAGACAATCGTAATGTGGGCAGCGTTCACCAGAATATCGTAATGTGGGACAGAAAATCGTAATGTGGGCAGAGTTCACCAGAAAATTGTAACATGGACAGCATTCACCAGACAATCGTAACTTGGGCAGTGTTCACCAGAAAATCGTAATGTGGGCCAGAAAATCGTAATGTGGGCAGCGTTCACCAGAAAATCGTAACGTGGACAGCATTCACCAGACAATCGTAACGTGGGCAGTGTTCACCAGAAAATCGTAATGTGGGCCAGAAAATCGCAATGTGGGCAGCAGTCACCAGAAAATCGCCATCTGGGCAGCAGTCACCAGAAAATTGCAATGTGGGCATCAGTCACCAGAAAATCCTAATGTGGGCAGCAGTCACCAGAATATCGTAATGTGGGCAGCAGTCACCAGAAAATCCTAATGTGGGCAGCAGTCAGTCACCAGAATGTCGTAATGTGGGCAGCAGACACCAGAAAATCCTAATGTGGGCAGCAGTCACCAGAAAATCGCAATGTGGGCAGCAGTCACCAGAAAATCGCAATGTGGGCAGCAGTCACCAGAAAATCGCAATGTGGGCAGCAGTCACCAGAAAATCCTAATGTGGGCAGCATACACCAGAAAATCGTAATGTGGGCAGCAGACACCAGAAAATCGCAATGTGGGCAGCAGACACCTGAAAATCGCAATGTGGGCAGCAGACACCTGAAAATCGTAATGTGGGCAGCAGACACCTGAAAATCGTAATGAGGGCAGCAGACACCTGAAAATCGTAATGAGGGCAGCAGACACCTGAAAATCGTAATGTGGGCAGCAGACACCTGAAAATCGTAATGTGGGCAGCAGACACCAGAAAATCATAATGAGGGCAGCAGACACCAGAAAATCGTAATGAGGGCAGCAGACACCAGAAAATCGTAATGTGGGCAGCAGACACCTGAAAATCACAATGTGGGCAGCAGACACCTGAAAATCGTAATGAGGGCAGCAGACACCTGAAAATCGTAATGAGGGCAGCAGGCACCTGAAAATCGTAATGTGGGCAGCAGACACCTGAAAATCGTAATGTGGGCAGCAGACACCTGAAAATCGTAATGTGGGCAGCAGACACCAGAAAATCGTAATGAGGGCAGCAGACACCAGAAAATCGTAATGAGGGCAGCAGACACCAGAAAATCGTAATGTGGGCAGCAGACACCTGAAAATCACAATGTGGGCAGCAGACACCTGAAAATCGTAATGAGGGCAGCAGACACCTGAAAATCGTAATGAGGGCAGCAGGCACCTGAAAATCGTAATGTGGGCAGCAGACACCTGAAAATCGTAATGTGGGCAGCAGACACCTGAAAATCGTAATGTGGGCAGCAGACACCAGAAAATCGTAATGTGGGCAGCAGACACCAGAAAATCGTAATGTGGGCAGCAGACACCTGAAAATCGTAATGTGGGCAGCAGACACCAGAAAATCGTAATGTGGGCAGCAGACACCTGAAAATCGCAATGTGGGCAGCAGACACCTGAAAATCGTAATGTGGGCAGCAGACACCTGAAAATCGTAATGTGGGCAGCAGACACCTGAAAATCGTAATGAGGGCAGCAGACACCAGAAAATCGTAATGAGGGCAGCAGACACCTGAAAATCGTAATGTGGGCAGCAGACACCTGAAAATCGTAATGAGGGCAGCAGACACCAGAAAATCGTAATGAGGGCAGCAGACACCTGAAAATCGTAATGTGGGCAGCAGACACCTGAAAATCGTAATGAGGGCAGCAGACACCTGAAAATCGTAATGTGGGCAGCAGACACCTGAAAATCGTAATGTGGGCAGCAGACACCTGAAAATCGTAATGAGGGCAGCAGACACCTGAAAATCGTAATGTGGGCAGCAGACACCTGAAAATCGTAATGTGGGCAGCAGACACCTGAAAATCGTAATGAGGGCAGCAGACACCTGAAAATCGTAATGTGGGCAGCAGACACCTGAAAATCGTAATGAGGGCAGCAGACACCTGAAAATCGTAATGAGGGCAGCAGACACCAGAAAATCGTAATGTGGGCAGCAGACACCTGAAAATCGCAATGTGGGCAGCAGACACCTGAAAATCGTAATGTGGGCAGCAGACACCTGAAAATCGTAATGTGGGCAGCAGACACCTGAAAATCGTAATGAGGGCAGCAGACACCAGAAAATCGTAATGAGGGCAGCAGACACCTGAAAATCGTAATGTGGGCAGCAGACACCTGAAAATCGTAATGAGGGCAGCAGACACCAGAAAATCGTAATGAGGGCAGCAGACACCTGAAAATCGTAATGTGGGCAGCAGACACCTGAAAATCGTAATGAGGGCAGCAGACACCTGAAAATCGTAATGTGGGCAGCAGACACCTGAAAATCGTAATGTGGGCAGCAGACACCTGAAAATCGTAATGAGGGCAGCAGACACCTGAAAATCGTAATGTGGGCAGCAGACACCTGAAAATCGTAATGTGGGCAGCAGACACCTGAAAATCGTAATGAGGGCAGCAGACACCTGAAAATCGTAATGTGGGCAGCAGACACCTGAAAATCGTAATGAGGGCAGCAGACACCTGAAAATCGTAATGAGGGCAGCAGACACCAGAAAATCGTAATGTGGGCAGCAGACACCTGAAAATCGCAATGTGGGCAGCAGACACCTGAAAATCGTAATGTGGGCAGCAGACACCTGAAAATCGTAATGTGGGCAGCAGACACCTGAAAATCGTAATGTGGGCAGCAGACACCTGAAAATCGTAATGAGGGCAGCAGACACCAGAAAATCGTAATGAGGGCAGCAGACACCTGAAAATCGTAATGTGGGCAGCAGACACCTGAAAATCGTAATGAGGGCAGCAGACACCAGAAAATCGTAATGAGGGCAGCAGACACCTGAAAATCGTAATGTGGGCAGCAGACACCTGAAAATCGTAATGAGGGCAGCAGACACCTGAAAATCGTAATGTGGGCAGCAGACACCTGAAAATCGTAATGAGGGCAGCAGACACCTGAAAATCGTAATGAGGGCAGCAGACACCTGAAAATCGTAATGAGGGCAGCAGACACCTGAAAATCGTAATGAGGGCAGCAGACACCTGAAAATCGTAATGTGGGCAGCAGACACCTGAAAATCGTAATGAGGGCAGCAGACACCTGAAAATCGTAATGTGGGCAGCAGACACCTGAAAATCGTAATGAGGGCAGCAGACACCTGAAAATCGTAATGAGGGCAGCAGACACCAGAAAATCGTAATGTGGGCAGCAGACACCTGAAAATCGCAATGTGGGCAGCAGACACCTGAAAATCGTAATGTGGGCAGCAGACACCTGAAAATCGTAATGTGGGCAGCAGACACCTGAAAATCGTAATGTGGGCAGCAGACACCTGAAAATCGTAATGAGGGCAGCAGACACCAGAAAATCGTAATGAGGGCAGCAGACACCTGAAAATCGTAATGTGGGCAGCAGACACCTGAAAATCGTAATGAGGGCAGCAGACACCTGAAAATCGTAATGAGGGCAGCAGACACCTGAAAATCGTAATGAGGGCAGCAGACACCTGAAAATCGTAATGTGGGCAGCAGACACCTGAAAATCGTAATGAGGGCAGCAGACACCTGAAAATCGTAATGTGGGCAGCAGACACCTGAAAATCGTAATGAGGGCAGCAGACACCTGAAAATCGTAATGAGGGCAGCAGACACCAGAAAATCGTAATGTGGGCAGCAGACACCTGAAAATCGCAATGTGGGCAGCAGACACCTGAAAATCGTAATGTGGGCAGCAGACACCTGAAAATCGTAATGTGGGCAGCAGACACCTGAAAATCGTAATGTGGGCAGCAGACACCTGAAAATCGTAATGAGGGCAGCAGACACCAGAAAATCGTAATGAGGGCAGCAGACACCTGAAAATCGTAATGTGGGCAGCAGACACCTGAAAATCGTAATGAGGGCAGCAGACACCAGAAAATCGTAATGAGGGCAGCAGACACCTGAAAATCGTAATGTGGGCAGCAGACACCTGAAAATCGTAATGAGGGCAGCAGACACCTGAAAATCGTAATGTGGGCAGCAGACACCTGAAAATCGTAATGAGGGCAGCAGACACCTGAAAATCGTAATGAGGGCAGCAGACACCTGAAAATCGTAATGAGGGCAGCAGACACCTGAAAATCGTAATGAGGGCAGCAGACACCTGAAAATCGTAATGTGGGCAGCAGACACCTGAAAATCGTAATGTGGGCAGCAGACACCTGAAAATCGTAATGAGGGCAGCAGACACCTGAAAATCGTAATGTGGGCAGCAGACACCTGAAAATCGTAATGAGGGCAGCAGACACCAGAAAATCGTAATGAAGGCAGCAGACACCTGAAAATCGTAATGTGGGCAGCAGACACCTGAAAATCGTAATGAGGGCAGCAGACACCAGAAAATCGTAATGAGGGCAGCAGACACCTGAAAATCGTAATGAGGGCAGCAGTAATGTGGGGCTGTGGTGGGCAGCGAGCGGCGGGCAGATACATACCTGCTTCCGTGCGTTCCATTGGAGACTTCTCCCTCTAGCGGCTGACGTCACTTCCGGAAGTGACGTCAGCCGCTAGAGGGAGAAGTCTCCGATGGAACGCACGGAAGCAGGTATGTATCTGCCCGCCGCTCGCTGCCCACCACAGCCCCACAGACACTTACGAGCTGGAGGGGAGCACAGAGGGGAGAGCCCCGAGGTGAGGGAGAGGGGGGAACTACCCCTCTCCCCGCCGACTGTGGGCAAGGCTTTCCCCTCATGCTGCCACCCCTCCAGCACCCACAAAACGGCCCCAAGCGGGCCCCAGGGGGGGGCCGGGCCCCCCCGCGGGCGCAGGGGCTGCAGGGCCTATTCCTACGCCCCTGGGGTCATGCTATTCTTGCTTAAAGTGAACCAGAGATGAAGCACCCTCCTGTATTTTACCATATATATCAGTGGGAACCTACCCTGCTCTCGGTTTCATTCTTCACTGTTCAGCTTGCTTCTTATAAGCCCTGATAAAATCACTGACTAAGCATTCAGTCTGGCTTTGCTATAATGACTCAGCTATAATGATTCATGAGCAGAGCCACAAGGGAGCAGGCTTGGGCTTGAAAAGACACCAGAGAAAACAGATTCAGCTATAATGATTCCTGAGCAAAGCCAGACTGAATGCTCAGTCGGGAATGTTATCAGGGCTGATTAGAAGCAGGCCGAGCAGTGAAGAATGAAACAGAGAGCAGCGTAGGTGTTTTTTTCCAATGTCCCCACTGATATATATGGCAAAATACATGAAGGTGCTTCATCTCTGGTTAACTTTAAATGCTGCAGACTAGATGGGCCTAAGAAACAAAGCCAAATGAGTAGAACCTAAAAAGCTGCTTGATAGCTCAAGCTTAAGTTTATTTTGTGAGAGGAGGACTGGAAAGGCACATCCACACACATCCATACTGCACATATGACACTTTGAAAAAATCCAGTCCAGGATTTCTAAACTAGTTATGTTCTCCAATGTTATTTCACTCTAGTAACAAACTCATAAAGCTACCATGGCTGTACGTACTGATTGAATTGCAAGTTCAAGATCACTCATTTCTCTGTAAATTGTGTTATATGCTTTTATGGCGAAGGAGGCCTTTTCGCGCCTGCCGTGAGAACGCGCAGCGCCAAAGCCTGGGGCAGCTATAACAGAAATGCTATAGTCCGCACCCTATGCACAGGGTAATTCACTGATTGCCGGACCCTGATTCACATCTCCCTCCAAGTTGCGATGAGTCAGAGGGGGAGTCGTTTTCAACACCCCCAAATTTGTGCGGCAGCAGCGTGAGCTGTCATTCGGCAGCAATGTATTTTATTGGACAGCAGTGGCTTCCTCTATGTTATCCTGCACTGAACTCCATTCTTGTTTGGTCTTTTACGTATTGTAGATTCGCTAACAGGGATGTTAGGATATGCCAGAGACTTTTGTAAGTCTTTAGCTGATTCTTCTTCACCTCATTGAGCATTCTGCACTGTGCTCCGGCAATCATCTTTACAGACGATCCTAGGAAGAGAAGCAGCAGTGTTGAAATTTCTCCATTTATAGACAATTTGTCTTACCTTGGACTGATGAACAGCAAGGTTTTCGGAGATAGCCCCTAACCCTATCCCCTAACTCCAACTTTCCTACTCTAAGGTCTGTTTTTCAGATGGGAGGCTGAACTGTGTGCTTAATAGGTATTTCATTGTCCAGTCCCTACCCAAGAGCACCATCTGGTTTCAATTAAAATGCAGCTGAATGGCTGACACATGGTGGTTATACGGCGTGGTAGAGAACTGCAACATGTTGTCCGAGCATGGCTGCGTCCATGCTCAGGTGTGTATCAATGGGGAGGGCACCTTTCTACTGCTGGAACCAAGATCTACCAAGCCCCCAGGTGGTGCAAGAGAGAGCAGCTGACAAGTGGTGAATTCAACTGCTCATATGAAAGAGGCCTTACTGTAACCAAACACACTCCTTTTAGATCTTTTTTTCATTACTGTACTGAATGACCAGAAGCAAAAACAAGCTGGAGCAGTTCATTTCAGCTCCGTGGGCGAGCGTTGAAGTTTGCTGCCGCCATTAATTTTCTTTTATTTATTTGTTGTATTTATAAAGCGCCAACATATTACGCAGCGCTGAACATTAATTTAGGTTACAGACAATATTTAAGGGTGACATACAGCAATATGACAATACAGGAATACAAGAAAAGAAGATCACACACCATAGTATGAGTACCAGGTAATGCTTAGTCAGTCACTGGATGGGAGCATGGAGATTAGGCAAGTTAGGTTCACTCAGATGCATAGCATGGGTTCACAGTAATGGAGGTGCATGATCAGGTAGGACACAAAAGGAGGAGGACCCTGCCCAAAGGCTTACAATAAATTTGTAGTCTGCAGCATGTCACAATTAAGGATGCATACCTCTGCATCACCATAAAAGAGATTACATAATCAACACCCTATACATTATGTATATTTTGGCTTGTGTTTAGACAAGGAGAACACTTTTTTTTATATCTCATAGACATGTCACTTTCATGCCTCATTTTGTAGGCTGCACTGAGAAGACAAGAAAAATATATTTGGGTTACACCTTCCTTAAATGTTTAAGCACTATATACAGACTGCTAAACATTAGCTACTATAAATGAGACAAAAAAACAGCAGCTGCTATTTACCTAGTTCTTGAATGTAATGTGAATACATCTCTAATCGTTTAGGAAGACTGCTCACATTTACATCTCCTGTCATACTGTAAGTTGGTCATTTTGAAACCACTGATTTTGCCAATATGCCATAAAAATGATGCAGCGGGATCATTTGTTGCAGTCCAGAAATCAATTTTCACATATCAGATAGTTGGTTTTTGAAGGCTGAACAGCACCAATTAATCTACATTAAGTCCAAATTAGCTTAATATGAAAACAATGGAATTGAGACTAGGAAGCAGAGCAACCCATAATGTTCTCATTAGCCTGCACAGAATCTGATGGGTGTCCCATCAGGTGACACTAAGTGCCTGGATTCACTTCATTAGCCTGCGGGTTAATTACAATAGAAAGAGGCAGGTGAAACTTCGATTCATACACAAGGCATCCCGGGGGGACATTGCTTCTGCCTACGTACTTGTCTTGCTGTCTCGAGAGCACATTTATAATGACATGTCAGGGAGAACAATTAATTACGTACATTATTATTTAAATCAAATTGAAACATGGAAGTATGTCTACCTTGAGATAAATGACCATGTTTTAATATTGTATTTACTATGTCAAATAAATAGTTAAATGTCATTATGAAACTGATAAATATCTTTAGGACTGTACGTAGATTTCTTTATTGATTGGTACAACTGTCAATCAAAGTTACTTTGGTAAATAAAGTTTGAGCATTGATAATAATGAAATGAGTCTATAGCTCTAAGAGATGTATGTCTTTTGTTTTACAATACTCAGTGATATGAAGGTGTCCATGTTATTCATGCAATTTATAATACAGTCTGACTATATAGTTATCTTCTTCCGGCGATCTAAAGCTGTGCCTTTAAGAAAAATGAAATGTCACTTGCCCAGTGCAGTGCAGTTTAAGTGGAGATGAAGGGATGAAATGAATGGAACATGTTTTTTTTAATCCTTTATTATGTGATTTACTACAGTGCTTCAACACTACAGCATGTACCCCATTATGAAAGATGGTGTTTATCAAGTACCTAGTATTATGAATGGCTTTATCTCAAGTACCCCTTGACACATACATTGTGGCGTACTCTCTGTTTTTGTATAAATGCTCTTCAGGCATCTTTTCAAACATCCCTTTATAGTTTTAATTAGCTAAAAATATATAGTCAGGGTAATTTACCCATGATTTATGATTTTAATCCAAAAACTCACTGACGGACTATGATAAGTCCAAAATTTGAATCAAGCTAAATTTGGTCTTCAGGTATTCAGAAGTCATAAACTACCCCCTGAATATAGTTTAAATTAGTGCTGTAAACTATTTCAGAGAGAGGTTCTGAATTGAAGATAACACATATAAAAAAGGGCTCTTATCAAAGCATGTTGTGTCTGCTGGCTCTAAAACTCAGCAATTTTCTTAAAGCAGATGCGAGATGAAAAACTAACTATAACAAGTAACTTTTCTATAAATCTTATCTAAAGTTTAGATGGTTTACACAGCAAATGTAGCTGCAAACAGCTTTAATAGAATATGAATTTTTCTTCCTGTGATACAGTGACAGCAGCCATGTTGTTGTAAACATTACACAGAGGCAGGCTTATCTGCATCTTGAGCAAAAAAACCTAATCCCCCTCCTCTTCCCCTCTGCCTCTGAAATCTCTGGCTAGTAATACCTTCCCCTCCTCCTGCCCAGACTGAGCTCCCATGAGTCCTTGCTACTGTCTGAAAGTGCCTTGGCTCTCTGAAAATCTGTGGGCATGGATTGTTTAGTTTATAGGTAATTGGAGTATTAAAACAAAAACAAAAAAGTATTTGGCTTGAGGAATGCCCTATTAACAAAAGGAAAGGAACACAATTATGCAATAAATAAAAATGTATCTCGGATTCACTTTAAGCCTTTTGAATCTCCATTCAGTTCATTTTAACCGTGTACTGTTTGCACAGCTAGTGTACCTGTGGAGGTTTAGGCACCAGTTGACTGAATTAAGGGATTTGTTTATTTGTTAAATGTTTTCAAAAGTGAAAAAATATAATCCACATGCATTGCTAGCATGTACTCTGAAAAGCCAATCCTAATGCCAGTAATGGGTGAATTGGCAAGCAGTGCATAGGCCAGGATGCAAACAGGTCAGCAGGTCAAAGGAAACCCTGAAAGGTGCTAAATTATTCAGAGGATATCTATACACTTCATCACTTCCTTAAGCATTGGTATAATTTTTTAGAGTTAACATTCACAGTTTGACTTTGGAAAAATTACTATCACAAACCCAATCATGAAGAAGCTTATGATTTGATTTCACCACAATCAGACTCCCACTCCTTGTATAACCCAATAACATCCTTGCTTACTATTTAGTGACGATCAATGGGCCTGGTTTACAAAGGTTCTTCCAAGATGTAGAACAGTAAAGAATATAAGCAATCCTGCCAACTTGTTCTGGAATTATTAAAGATTGTCTTCTGTGAGATGTCAAACCTTTACAACACTAACAGCAAAGGTACCTGCGGCCTGCGGGCCTCAGATAAAGTCCACTTCACGTAGGGAGTCACAGACCAGAGTGAGGGCCCATCAATCCTCAAAAAAACTCCAATGCCGTAAATACAAATCCAGTCCAGACTCAACCAATCATGTGGGATTAATACTCTATGGACTTTTTGTTTATTGTAAGCGGTTAGACACACAGAAAGACCAGCACAAGGTTTCAGGCTACACGCCCTTTGTCAAGTGCTTGACAAAGGGCGTGTAGCCTGAAACGTTGTGCTGGTCTTTCTGTGTTGTCTAACCACTTACAATAAACACAAAGTTTATGGAGCATTAAACCCACACAATTGTTTGAGTCCGGACTGGATTTGTATTTACTGCTTTGAAACCTTTACAACAATTAATGCTAGATCCCATTACATCACAAGAAAGGTTGATTATACTGTACAGTTTGATATTCTGTACTGCAGGTCCAGAGTAGGGATGATCAATGAGATGCAAACAATTTCTCCTTGCATTTACATTTCATGTAAATATTATGCAGCTTTAACATGGACCATTTAGATTTGACAGGAAGTTATTCTGATTGGTCCATCTTCAAGCTGCATATAATTTACATAACATTTGAATGCAAGGAGAAATTATTTGCATCTCATTGATCATCCCTAGTCCAGAGTTCAGCCTTAAAAAAAGTTGGCAAAGTTTTTAGATATTCTTAAAGTGGATCCGAGACGAACTTTTGCATTCATCACTAATGAGCCCCTTACATAAAATTATTTGTATGGGGAACTTTCTGAATTTTTTTTTTTATTGCTAATAATTAATTTCAATTTTACTAAATAAGCCACGCCCCCTTAGATCTCCTAACGCCGCGGCGTCAGGTCCCATGCAGCTTTGAATCATGGGACCTGATTGTGGAGAGGAGGCTTTCTGTGAAGGGGCAAGCTTAGGAGGCAGCATGGGCGTTCCGGACAGGGGCTGCTGAAGTCACGCGATACTAGCGTGAGCAGCGTCACCTGTCATCTTGTCCGGCGATCAGAGCAGAGGATTAGGATCAGGACGGAGTGGTTGGCAAGCCCCCAACTGTGCCGAGTTGGGGGCCCCTCCCGCTATCCTGCTGCCACCCCCCCCCCCCCAATGTCCCGGGCTAGGCAGAGGCGAAAAAAATGATCAAGGCACCAGCCGCGCAATGCGGGGAGGGGGGCTGCATCATTCCTCCCTCCCTCCGGCTCTCTGCCTACTGTGTGTGTGTCCGGGATGCAGTTTGTGTTTGTGCAGCGGAGCGCGGTGTCACCTTACCGGTCCAAGCACTCGTACTGGCAGCCGGCTCTTCTCTGCTGGTTCCTGTTTACTATGACGTCATAGTAAACAGGAACCAGCAGAGTGAAGTCGGATACCGGTACGAGTGCTTGGACGGGTAAGGTGACACCGCGCTCCGCTGCACAAACACAAACTGCATCCGGGACACACACACAGTAGGCAGAGAGCATGAGGGAGGGAGGAATGATGCAGCCCCCCTCCCCGCATTGCGCGGCTGGTGCCTCGATCATTTTTTGCCTCCTCCCTACCCACATGCACCCTCTTCCCCACCCATGGGCACTCTACTCTCCACCCCTGGGCACCCTCCTCCCCACCCACATGCACCCCACTCTCCACCCCTGGGCACCCTCCTCCCCACCTATGGGCACTCTACTCTCCACCCCTGGGCACCCTCCTCCCCACCCACATGCACCCCACTCTCCACCCCTGGGCACCCTCCTCCCCACCTATGGGCACTCTACTCTCCACCCCTGGGCACCCTCCTCCCCACCTATGGGCACTCTACTCTCCACCCCTGGGCACCCTCCTCCCCACCCACATGCACCCCACTCTCCACCCCTGGGCACCCTCCTCCCCACCTATGGGCACTCTACTCTCCACCCCTGGGCACCCTCCTCCCCACCCATGGGCACCCTTCTCCCCACCCCTGGGCACCCTTCTCCCCACCCAAAATGGCACCCTCCTCCCCACCCCTGGGCACCCTACTCTCCACCCCTGGGCACCCTGCTCTCCACCCCTGGGCACCCTACTCTCCACCCCTGGGCACCCTTCTTCCCACCCAAAATGGCGCCCTCCTCCCCACCCCTGGGCACCCTACTCTCCACCCATGGGCACCCTACTCCCCACCCCTGGGCACCCTTCTCCCCACCCCTGGGCACCCTCCTCCCCACCCAAAGTGGCACCCTCCTCCCCACCCATGGGCACCCTACTCTCCACCCCTGGGCACCCTCATCCCCACCCCTGGGCACCCTCCTCCCCACCCAAAATGGCACCCTCCTCCCCACCCCTGGGCATCCTCTTCCCCACCCCTGGGCACCCTCCTCCCCACCCAAAATGGCACCCTCCTCCCCACCCCTGGGCATCCTCTTCCCCACCCCTGGGCACCCTACTCTCCACCCATGGGCACCCTACTCTCCACCCCTGGGCACCCTCCTCCCCACCCATGGGCACCCTACTCTCCACCCCTGGGCACCCTTCTCCGCACCCAAAATGGCACCCTCCTCCCCATCCACATGCACCCTACTCTCCACCCCTGGGCACCCTCCTCCCCACCCATGGGCACCCTACTCTCCACCCCTGGGCACCCTCATCCCCACCCATGGGCACCCTACTCTCCACCCCTGGGCACCCTTCTCCCCACCCAAAATGGCACCCTCCTCCCCATCCACACGCACCCTCCTCCCCACCCCTGGGCACCCTCCTCCCCACCCCTGGGCACCCTACTCTCCACCCATGGGCACCCTACTCTCCACCCCTGGGCACCCTCCTCCCCACCCATGGGCACCCTACTCTCCACCCCTGGGCACCCTTCTCCCCACCAAAAATGGCACCCTCCTCCCCATCCACACATACCCTCCTCCCCACCCCTGGGCACCCTCCTCCCCACCCCTGGGCACCCTCCTCCCCACCCCTGGGCACCCTACTCTCCACCCCTGGGCACCCTTCTCCCCACCCAAAATGGCACCTTTCTCCCCACCTACTGGCACCCTTCTCCCAAGCCACTGGCACCCTCTTTAGTGGAAAAAGGTCTGCTTACTCTTTAGTGCAGGCTTTCTCAACCAGGGTTCTCTGGAACCCCAGGGTTCCTTGAGTACTCTGCATCATACCTCCCAACATTTAGGAAAGGGAAAGTGGGACATTAAGGCCACACCCCTAACCACGCCCCCAATGGGCAGCACGGTGGCGTAGTGGTAAGCTCTCTCGCCTTGCAGCGCTGGGTCCCTGGTTCGAATCCCAGCCAGGGCACTATCTGCTAAGAGTTTGTATGTTCTCTCCGCGTCTGCGTGGGTTTCCTCCGGGCACTCCGGTTTCCTCCCACATTCCAAAAACAAACGGATAAGTTAATTGGCTCCCCCTAAAAAAAATTGCCCTAGACTACAGTACTTACACTACATAATATAGACATATGGCAATGGTAGGGATTAAATTGTGAGCTCCTTTGAGGGACAGTTAGTGACAAGATATATATATACACACTCTACAGCGCTGTGTAATATGTTGGCACAATATATATATACTAAATAATAATAATAATAGTCCCGCATTCCATAAAGAAGGTTTAAAGAAATAAAAAAAAAAATTATCGAGGAGGCAATATAAGATGCAGAATGCCGGTAATCACAATGTATATTCATTCGTACCTCCCTCCCTTCCTCCCTCCGAATGTGCCCCCGTGTCCCCCTGTTTGCAGAGTATAAAGTGCGGAGCGGCATTCATCTTACCGTTCATCCTCGCCGGCATCTGGCTCTATTGATTCCTGCTTCCTGTGACGTCACAGGAAGCAGAATGAAGCCGATGCCGGCGAGGATGAATGGTAAGATGAACGCCGCTCCGCTGCGCACTTTATACTCTGCAAACAGGGGGACACGGGGGCACATTCGGAGGGAGGGAGGTACGAATGAATATACATTGTGATTACTGGCATTCTGCATCTTATATTGCCGGCTGGCGCCTCGATCTTTTCTCCCTGCTCTCTGCCCATTGCCGGTGGCCGGGACATAAGGGGGCCACATCAGGATTGCGGGAGAGCCCCCCAAAAATGTGGAAAACCTCAAGGGTGCTGTGTGTGTATATTAGACCTGAATGATATGGCCTATTACTCCTCACAAGTGCTGTAAACCCGCAGCTGAACTCTGGTCCCCTACCTTTCATGTCCCTACCTCTCCCTCTAGATTGCAAGCGTTTGGGCAGGGTCCTCCCTGCTTGTGTCCTACCCATGCTATGCATTTGAGTGAACTCGACTTGCCTAATCTTCATGCTACATCCAGTGACTGACTAAGCATTACCTTGTACTCATACTGTGCTGTGTGATATGGTTTTTCTTGTATTCCTGTACAGGGCCGGCCTTAGGTTTCACAGCGCCCTGAGCGTAACCAGATTTTGGTGCCCCCCCCCCCCAATTAGTGTATCTAGCAGCATAAGCATATTCCCCCTTTAGCGTAGGGAGGTTGGGGATGGGGAGCCTTACTTTTTGCTGGTCAGTATTCTCTTCTTACTGTCTGCAGAGCAGTCTGCAGACTTAGTGCCAGTGTAGGTGCCAGGATTCTGGGAGCAGGAGAGGAGAAGGTCTCGTCACTCAGGACATTGTCACAGGGCTGGTGGCACACGTGCTGCGCGCTTCTCTGCAGCAGCGTGGGGCTCAGCGCGCCTCCGTCCATCCTGATTCCTGACATATAGCTATAAGTCCCCCCAGTATAGGTAGCCAGGCATAGGTGACCCAGTAAAGGTAGCCAGCTATTGATCCCCCCAGTATAGGTTAGCCAAGTAGGTGCCCCCAGTATAGGTAGCCAGTGCAGTTGCCCCAGTATAGGTTAGATAGGCATGTGTACCAGATATAGGTTAGATAGGTAGGTGCCCCCAGTACAGGTTAGATAGGTAGCTGCCCCCAGTGTATAGGTTAGATAGGTAGGTACCTGCAATATAGGTTAGATAGGTAGGTACCTGCAATATAGGTTAGATAGGTAGGTACCTGCAATATAGGTAAGATAGGTAGGTACCCGCTATATAGGTTAGATAGGTAACTGACCCAGTATAGGTTAGATAGGTAGCTGCCCCCAGTATAGGTTAGATAGGTAGGTACCACCAGTATAGGCTAGATAGGTAGGTACCCCCAGTATAGGCTAGATAGGTAGGTACCCCCAGTATAGGCTAGATAGGTGGGTGTCCCCAGTATAGGTTAGATAGGTAGCTGCCCCCAGTATAGGCTAGATAGGTAGGTACCCCCAGTATAGGTTAGATAGGTAGCTGCCCCCAGTATAGGCTAGATAGGTAGCTGCCCCCAATATAGGTTAGATAGGTAGGGACCCCCAGTATAGGTTAGATAGGTAGCTGCCCCCAGTATAGGTTAGATAGGTAGCTGCCCCCAGTATAGGTTAGATAGGTAGGTACCCCCAGTATAGGCTAGATAGGTAGGTACCCCCAGTTTGGGTTAGATAGGTAGGTGCCCCCAGTATAGTTTAGATAGGTAGCTGCCCCCAGTATAGATTAGATAAGTAGTTGCCCCCAGTATAGGCTAGATAGGTAGTTGCCCCCAGTATAGGCTAGATAGGTAGGTACCCCCAGTATAGGTTAGGAAGGTAGGTACCCCCAGTATAGGCTAGATAGGTAGGTACCCCCAGTATAGGCTAGATAGGTAGGTTCCCTCAGTATAGGCTACTTAGGTAGGTACCCTCCCTCCCCTCATACTAGAGCCGCAGCTGCGGGGAGGGCGGCCCGACCTCTTCCTCCCTTCCTCTCCTGGGCCGCCCTCCGTGCGCCCCCTCCGATACACAGTGCAGAGTGCAGCAAGAAGCATTAAGTAGAGCAACTCACCTCCCTGGATCCGAGCGCCGTTCTCTTGCCGCTGGTCTTCTCCTGTACATAGCCGCTGATACACACTAAACTTCCTGTTTACAGGAAGTTTAGTGTGTATCAGCGGCTATGTACAGGAGGAGACCAGCGGCAAGAGAACGGCGCTCGGATCCAGGGAGGTGAGTTGCTCTACTTAATGCTTCTTGCTGCACTCTGCACTGTGTATCGGAGGGGGCGCACGGAGGGGGCGCACGGAGGGCGGCCCAGGAGAGGAAGGGAGGAAGAGGTCGGGCCGCCCTCCCCGCAGCTCCCTCTCCATCACGGAAGCCGCATGGACCTGTTCGCCCCCATCTCCCCCAGCAGCGGCACCAGGGGGCGGAGCGCGACGGACCAGGCCGGGCAGCAGCGAGACAGGCGGCAGGAGCGCCCCCCTAGAAGCCGGCGCCCTGAGCGATCGCTCAGGTCGCTCAGGTCAAAGGCCGGCCCTGTTCCTGTATTGTCATATTGCTGTATGTCACCCCTAAATATTTTCAGTAAACAAATGTCCAGTGCTGCATAATATTTTGGCGCTTTATACATAATATATATATATATATATATATATATATATATATATATATATATATATATATATATATATATATATATATATACACACATATATATATATATATATATATATATATACACACATATATATATATATATATATATATATATATATATCTGTGTAAATCCAGGAACAGCTGTATGCCTGTCTTCTTCCACAGTTTGTGTTCCAATACCCTGCTTCCTTATCACACAGGAGAGCCCCAGCACACACTGAGCATGCACGGGATTTCGGAGGCAAGGGGAGGGAGAGGGAAATGTAGGGGAGGGAAGGGGGAGTGTAGGGAAGTGGAGTTTGCACAGTCTGAGGTGTGGAGATAAAGATAAGATTGCCTGTGTAATGATTACAAGTAGAACATGACAGCTCTCATTGTATAACAGGAAAATATATTTATATACTGATGAAGGTGTTTGCTGATAGTTTACTCTGTAAACTATCTAAACTTACCGTATTTTTCGGACTATAAGACGCACTTTTTCTCCCCTGAAAGTGGGGGGAAAAAGTCCCTGCGTCTTATAGTCCGAATGTGCAGCCAGGTGTCCTCCACAGGCAGCGCCCAGCGTGTGATGGATGGGGCTCCAGCTTTCTTCCCAGCACTTCCCCATGGAGCAGCACACAGGCTCCCTGAATGCCCTGTGCTCGCTCTGTGATTGGCGGCAAGTCAGCAACCTCTTCGGTGGCTCCATCTGTATAACTGCCTCCACTGAGTAAACTGTTTCCCCGCTGCCGCTATAACCCATCTTCCCCTCACCATGTGGGCCAATCCTCCACTGCTGCTGACACCCGGTGCAGATATCCGGACCAAACAGCTTCCTCTCACCCGGGCACACCACGCGGACCAATCCTCCAGTGACATGCAGCTCCACCACCATGCGATGACCGTTTCCCCGCCGCTGTTGAGACCAGCTACCCGCCGCCAGGACCCGGACCAATCAGCATCCATTCACCCGGGTGCACCACATGGGCCAATCCTCCAGCGGCTGCAGCTCAACCAGCATCAGCGCTGAGCTGACCGTTTCCCTGCCGCCGTTGCGATCAGTTACCCGCCGCCGAGACCCGAACCAATCAGCTTCCTTTCACTCAGGTGCACCACGTGGGCCAATCCTCCAGCGGCTGCAGCTCCATCAACGCTGAGATGACCATTTCCCCGCGGCTGTTGCGATCAGTTACCCGCCGCCGAGACCCGGACCAATCATCTTCCTTTCACTCGGGTGCACCATGTGGGCCAATCCCCGCCGCTATTGACCTGTTCTCCTGCCGTTGTCGGACCGGTGAGCTGCCTCTCACTACGTGGGCAGCTTCTGCTGATCCCCTGTTCACTACCACTGATTAGACCGCCGCTGCTGGAAGACCCAGGCCGATCCAGGACCATTAACAGCACACTGAAGCCCTGCCCTGGTGAATGTACTATAATGTATGTTGGGGAGACAGTATAGCTTAGTGTAGTTTGTTGGGACAGTATACTTTAATGTATTTAGTGGGGACAGTGTAGCTTTGTGTGGGTTGTGGGGTCAATGCAGTTTAGTGTATATAGTGGGGACAGTGTAGCTTAGTGTGGGTTGTGTAGCTTAGTCTAGGTTGTGGGGACAGTGTAGCTTAGTGTAGGTTGTGGGGACAGTGTAGCTTAGTGTAGGATGTGGGGACAGTGTAGCTTAGTGTATATTGTGTGGACAGTGTAGCTTAGTGTAGGTTGTGGGGACAGTGTAGCTTAGTGTATATTGTGTGGACAGTGTAGCTTAGTGTAGGATGTGGAGACAGTGTAGCTTAGTGTAGGTTGTGGGTATATAGTGCATCTTACTGTAGGTTGTGGGGGCAATAGGGGTTAGTGTAGCTGGGCAGTGAAGTTTAAATAGATACAGCTTGGGGAGAGAGGGAAGGACCATAAGACGCCTCTATACTAGAGACGCACCAGGTTCTGTATTTTTTTCCATGATTTTTGTCCTCTGAAACTAGGTGCGTCTTATAGTCCAGAGCGTCTTATAGTCCGAAAAATACGGTAACTAAACTAAATAAAGACAAATTACTTTTTATAGATAGTTTTTCACCTCGGATCCGCTTTAAAGCCAAAATCTGAAATATACGGTACATCACAAATTTCTGAAAAGTACAGTACTTCGCTTTGTTGTTCTAGATGAAGTATTGGGTGTCAGATGAACTGCTTAGCCGTCCTAAGGGAATGGCACTATTTATATGCCAAAGCCAAAGATTTAAAAGGGGAAGTAAACTAAGAGGATGAAGGTAAACCCTGACAGATTGTGTATAATTTGAATTCAAAATAAATAAAGGAAACACAAATAACAGTTTATCTTAGCATTTATTAACTCTAATGATAATCAGCTCTTTACCAGCTGTCTTGAGGTTTCAAATCTGGCACCCATTGTGACAAGAGCTTTCAATGGGAAGATCTAAAGCCTTCTGATTAGAGGTTAACCTCCATGAATGGAAGTAGTTCATCTGCAGAACAGGTTGGAAATGGGCTGTGTACATCTAAGCTGCCAACAGTCTTTTCATTTCTGTTCTTTAAAGAAGCCAACTTGGGAATTATGTCATAGAAAAATGCACTCAGCACCATTATGTTTTTGT
The DNA here is from genome assembly GCF_040937935.1 of Hyperolius riggenbachi. NCBI lineage: Eukaryota > Metazoa > Chordata > Amphibia > Anura > Hyperoliidae > Hyperolius > Hyperolius riggenbachi. Next base: position 137,459,545 of record NC_090655.1, on the reverse strand, counting down.
ATGAAGTTGTGTATCACATAACCTAAAAAAATAACTTGTAGATTTTGTATATGTTTCAATTTTGCAGCTGATAATGAGTGGCAGTAAAGTGGCAAGCTATGCATTACATTTCAAAGAATGATTTTGGTATTTTCATACACAAAAAACAACTTTATGGAAACGTCTCTATTGGCTTACGGTGTCTAAAACACATTACAGTCATTTGATCATAAATAGTTTGTGACGCAGTAGTGACATAAGAACATTATTTGAAAGTTTACCTTGCACAATAAAAGGCCATGATATTTGCATATAAAGGAGAAAGCCTCATACACGTGAATCCCTAGTGCGACAGTTCAGAGCCAAGTCTGTATTGATATGTCGCTAGCCTGCAGGCTAGTAACCCATTCTATTATATGGAGAGGGAGGAGGGCCAATGGTGAGGTGCATGATGGAGTGTCAGAGCGCTGTTTGGGTATGAAAGCAATGCTCTTTAGCCTGTGCTCAGCCAAGCTGATTTACCAAGCAGATCACTCACGCATACATCTGGTGGGATCAGGGACCGCTGTATGCATGCTAGATTGTTGGCAAAAGAAGCCCAGTTAAAGGCACATCTCTTTAGTGCATTAGGATGCTGATTACCACTAATGGCACTGCTTGAGGGGTAGCATCTAGCGGGCGGGAATGGGTTGATGTGCTCAGTGTGACTTCTCTACTCTAGTGAAGTGATAGGAAAAAACAGGTTTTAATTAAAAACTGCAACTGTCAGATACATTTACAAAGACTTAAAAATACTGTATTTTTTGGACTATACAGGATCTTCTCAAAAAATTAGCATATTGTGATAAAGTTCACTATTTTCTGTAATGTACTGATAAACATTAGACTTTCATATATGTTAGATTCAAATACACACAACTGAAGTAGTTCAAGCCTTTTATTGTTTTAATATTGATGATTTTGGAATACAGCTCATGAAAACCCCAAATTCCTATCTCAAAAAATTAGCATATTTCATCCGACCAATAAAAGAAAAGTGTTTTTAAAACAAAAAATGTCAACCTTCAAATAATTATGTTCAGTTATGCACTCAATACTTGGTTGGGAATCCTTTTGCAGAAATGACTGCTTCAATGCGGCGTGGCATGGAGGCAATCAGCCTGTGGCACTGCTCAGGTGTTATGGAGGCCCAGGATGCTTCGATAGCGGCCTTAAGCTCATCCAGAGTGTTGGGTCTTGCGTCTCTCAACTTTCTCTTCACAATATCCCACAGATTCTCTATGGGGTTCAGGTCAGTAGAGCAGACAGGCCAATTGAGCACAGTAATACCATGGTCAGTAAACCATTTACCAGTGGTTTTGGCACTGTGAGCAGGTGCCAGGTCATGCTGAAAAAGTGAAATAGTCATCTCCATAAGGAGGAGGGAGGAGGGAGGTGGGAGCCCTCAAGAGGCTAATTAAAATCTCCCTAGCAGAGTGTGTAGCAGCTGTCCCATAACTAATTAGTGTAGGCAGACAACTGAGTCAAATGGTATAAGGACCTAGCTTGGAGGAGGGAGGGTGGGCGGGTCCTCCAGCAGTGTGTTTGGCAATAACATGTCTGCTGACAGTGATATGGAGGGTCAAAGTTTTGCTCAATAGAGCATTATGGGGGGAATCGAACTTCCGCAAAAGTTCGCCTGATGTAGGCGAACGCGAACCCCCAAAGTTCACCTGGAACCGTTCGCTGGCGAACTGTTCGCGACATCTCTAATCAGTATCTATGCTGACCCCAGTCATCCCGTGCACCATACCTCTTTGGTACACTTCAGTGGAAAACCCTGGCAAGGCAAGCAAATATTTCAGAGCTCTGGTGCATGTTGCAAGTGCAGTTAGATGCATGACATGCCATCTTGCACTGTTATGCATGGTGCTGGGTTACTGTACGGTACTGGTTACTCCAGGTTTTTGAAAGCAAATATATTCCAATATTCTAGAACTTTTTTTGCTGTCTGTGAGAAAATTTGCTGTGCAAATGAATTTCAGCATGCACAGTGTTAGTACGAGCAGGCACAGCTCATTTACAAATACCTGACCTAGAAAATATCACTGTGGTGCCATATCTAGGTCCTAGGTAAAAAATGGGCTCTCAATAGAGGGTCTTCAAGAGACGTCTTCTGCAGGGGTCCTTTGGGGAGAAATGTTTACAGTTTAGAAGGCACCATGCGTTTTGTGTAATTCATAGGAGATGTGCAACAAGATATAGTGTACTGATGAGGATATTATTATATCTGTTCCCCATAGGAGCCAGGACTTGATCCCTCAGGAGACGGTTCAGGGCTGAGTGCTGTACAGATGCATCGGTAGACTGTAGGCTAGCAACATGTTCTGTTGTTAGGGATGGTGGTAGAGGGATGATGATGCAGCGCACAATGGAGCGGTAGAGGTAATGAGAATCTCAACCTGCGCTCAGACAACATAATCCGGCTGTTCAGTTCTCTCACTGACACATTAGGGTCCCCGTACACAGGCTAGATTCTTGATATCGGCATGTGTATGTAGCCTTACAGCTTTTCTGTTGATATGTATTGATCTTGCTTTTATGTCCAAACTACAAAATGTTAACTTCCAACTTCTTGTACACCTGATCCTGTGTTTTACAAATAAGCCATGTATTTCCTCTTCCTGCGTGTATTAGCTGGCCAGCTGGGGATGCTAGCCACGGTATAAGATTTTACAATGAAAACATGTTTTCCATTAGCATTGAGGATCTATGTATGTACCACAAGAGTTCTTACCTTAACTATCCCTTCAACTCACTCTGAAATCTTTCAAAAGTAACAGAAGAGGATGGTGCTGCTGTAATACTCATCTAAAACACACATTATATAGCTTCCCTCTAAAAGAGAAAAAAGCAAAGTTGAATCAAATTGGCTCAACTTCTTGGTTGAATTCCCACCTGGGAAAAAAGGCTTTCAAATATCTAGGTAATGTCTTCAATTAGCTAGGAGAAAAAAAATCTTAACCTTGAGCCTTTGTCATATTTCTCATTACCGGAACACTTAACAGTATTCCTTGAAAGAAAACAGATCCTTTTACACCTGCTTAATTCTCCAGCCTTATTCATTCAAGCTTTCACAGTTTTTTGTTATCCCAGGTAGTGACAGGAGCCTGCAGACCTGTGTATAAAAGGTTAAGATGCTAATTACTAAGCAATTTATGGGTTACCTGCAGGAAATACAAAAGAAATATGTCTTTTAGATTCAGTCCTTCTGTTTTTCCCCTTTCTTTTTTTCAATACAGTAAGCACACTCCTGGGAGAGCAAAGAGGCGAGAGGCCTGATCCATCTGGGTGATGTGGAAGAAAGGTTAATTTGTAGCTGTGAAATGTACAAGTGCCCTTCTTTAAACAAATATTGATTTAAATCTGCTTGGGTATCTTTTTCTGTCAGGGGTGTATTTGCAAGATATTGTTGGAAGATGACAAGGGCATTAGAACAAATGGCACAAATAAGCAGGGCAGGCAATAAAGACGACATTCTCATTTGATAGAAGCGCTCTGTCTACAGAACATTTTGCCAATATTCAGGCCAGCTGCAGAGGTGTACCATTTTTCCAGACACTACAATTCTAGAAACTGGCAAGGTTCTAAAAAAATTTGCATAGTCAGTCGAATTGCGCACTCTATAGTTTTTTACACAGCTTTATTAAAGAGACTTTGAAGCGAGTCTAAATTCACTTTTTTAACATGCAGTCATGTTAAGAACTATAACCCCTGCTAAAATGCAGCTATCCCACGGCAAAACTAGGGGTTTATACCCCCCAAAATAATTTAGACTCGCTTCAGAGTCTCTTTAAACCAGATTGGGTCGAATTGTGATTTTTTTTTTTCCCAAAATTAACCAAAATGAACAAGTAAACATGAAAGTGTTATGACTTATTAAAGGGAAGGTCCAAGCACAAAAAAAAAAAATGAGTTTTACTTACCTGGGGCTTCTACCAGCCCCATGCAGCCATCCTGTGCCCTCGTAGTCACTCACTGCTGCTCCAGTCCCCCGCTGGCAGCTTTCTGACCTCGGAGGTCAGGGCCGAATTGCGTACATTTTTACACATTCCCGCTAGTGCAGGAACATTAACACATACATTTTTACGCGTTAGTGGTGCAACGCGTACATTTTTCTTCCTGCACTAGCTGGAATGCGTAAAAATGTATGCAATGTGGCCCTGACCTCCGAGGTCAGAAAGCTGCCAGCGGGGGACTGGAGCAGCAGTGAGTGGCTACGAGGGCACAGGATGGCTACATGGGGCTGGTAGAAGTCCCAAGTAAGTGAAACTCATTTTTTTTTTTTGCTTGGACCTTCCCTTTAAGCAAATTGAAAATTGACTTGTGACGGGATGAGATAAACCTAATTACATATCATACTTCTTGCCTGAAATTTATTTCTGTTTTACTGTACTCTAAATGTAAAAAAAGCTAGTTATTATCTATGCATATAAGCTTGTTGAACAGGTTGTGGAAAACTACATGTCCTGAAAAGGTAAATAGCAGCTAAAAAAAACCTTTTATCTGACTGAAAATCAGGTCTGATATGGTTTTACTGCTGAATAGTTCAAAGCATCATTTCTTCTGCTTATTTTACACCTATGTGAAGCAGATTTTACAACGGACTGTCATGGCTGCTGTTTAGAATGCAGTCTTAATGCAGCCCACAAACTGAACGTACAAATAAGACACTCCGTTCCATGTTACTAATGTTCTTCATTGAATCCTTTTTTTATGGATTTTATTTTTATTTTTGGCACTATACGAGATGCACTATACACTATGCTGGGCTGCCATTTTACACTATTTTTTGCTTTCATTTTTATGAATGAACATGGCTCCTGATTGGAGTCATGTTCATTCATTCCCATGCACTTCAATTGGCTTGGGGAACACATGTTCCCCTTCACCAATCCCCCACATGCAAATCCCATTGTGAATGAGTGGTGAGCTTGGGCACACACCCACCACTAACTGAAGGAAGGTACCGGAACATTCTGTTTAAGTAAGTGAGGCTCAATATGGATGTACCAGTACATCCAGATTAAGTTAAGAGGTTAACCAATACCTCTTGCAGCTGTCCTTTCGATTCTTTGCCTCTGAGAGCTTTTTCACATGAGTCAGTTACATTGTGATAACATTTCAACACAGCATAGCTGAAAAGACGCACTGGCCATACAGTGAGGCATACAGTACAATGAAAGTATGCCTCACTGCTACTGTACACCTGTCTCAGTTAACGCATGGTATGCCATGCATCACAGTTTTGGAACCTGCAGCACCACACTCCATTAGAAATGCCCCATCGGAATATCATTGCATTGTGATGCAATGGAGCCTTATACATTTCAGCTGCGAGCACACTTTGCAGAATTGCATATGTTTTTCAGTAGTTCACTCCTGAAAAAAATGGCATGCAATTCTGGCAAAAAGCAAAATGGGTATTAACCTCATTAGATGGAAACCTCTGGATAGTCCAGAGGCATCCCTGTTGTTTTTTGGTGTACTGTTCCAGCACAGTATCTAGTGTTGGGCGAACATCTAGATGTTCGGGTTCGGGCCGAACAGGCCGAACATGGCCGCGATGTTCGGGTGTTCGACCCGAACTCCGAACATAATGGAAGTCAATGGGGACCCGAACTTTTGTGGTTTGTAAAGCCTCCTTGCATGCTACATACCCCAAATTTACAGGGTATGTGCACCTTGGGAGTGGGTACAAGAGGAAAAAAAAATTAGCAAAAAGAGCTTATAGTTTTTGAGAAAATCGATTTTAAAGTTTCAAAGGGAAAACTGTCTTTTAAATGCGGGAAATGTCTGTTTTCTTTGCACAGGTAACATGTTTTTTGTCGGCATGCAGTCATAAATGTAATACATATAAGAGGTTCCAGGAAAAGGGACCGGTAACGCTAACCCAGCAGCAGCACACGTGATGGAACAGGAGGAGGGTGGCGCAGGAGGAGAAGAAGGCCACGCTTTGTGAGACACAACAACCCCGGCCTTGCATGAGGGCAAGAAGCGTGCGGATAGCAGGCTTTGTACCGCCATGCAGTCATAAATGTAATAAAGATAAGTGGTTCAATAAACAGGGACCACGCGGCAACGCTAACCCAGCAGCAGCAGACGTGATGGAACAGGAGCAGGCGCAGGAGGAGAAGGCCACGCTTTGTGAGACACAACAACCCAGGCCTTGCATGAGGGCAAGAAGCGTGCGGATAGCATGCTTTGTACCGCCATGCAGTCATAAATGTAATAAAGATAAGTGGTTCAATAAACAGGGACCACGCGGCAACGCTAACCCAGCAGCAGCAGACGTGATGGAACAGGAGGAGGCGCAGGAGGAGAAGGCCACGCTTTGTGAGACACAACAACCCCGGCCTTGCATGAGGGCAAGAAGCGTGCGGATAGCATGCTTTGTACCGCCATGCAGTCATAAATGTAATAAAGATAAGTGGTTCAATAAACAGGGACCACGCGGCAACGCTAACCCAGCAGCAGCAGACGTGATGGAACAGGAGCAGGCGCAGGAGGAGAAGGCCACGCTTTGTGAGACACAACAACCCAGGCCTTGCATGAGGGCAAGAAGCGTGCGGATAGCATGCTTTGTACCGCCATGCAGTCATAAATGTAATAAAGATAAGTGGTTCAATAAACAGGGACCACGCGGCAACGCTAACCCAGCAGCAGCAGACGTGATGGAACAGGAGGAGGCGCAGGAGGAGAAGGCCACGCTTTGTGAGACACAACAACCCAGGCCTTGCATGAGGGCAAGAAGCGTGCGGATAGCATGCTTTGTACCGCCATGCAGTCATAAATGTAATAAAGATAAGTGGTTCAATAAACAGGGACCACGCGGCAACGCTAACCCAGCAGCAGCAGACGTGATGGAACAGGAGCAGGCGCAGGAGGAGAAGGCCACGCTTTGTGAGACACAACAACCCAGGCCTTGCATGAGGGCAAGAAGCGTGCGGATAGCATGCTTTGTACCGCCATGCAGTCATAAATGTAATAAAGATAAGTGGTTCAATAAACAGGGACCACGCGGCAACGCTAACCCAGCAGCAGCAGACGTGATGGAACAGGAGCAGGCGCAGGAGGAGAAGGCCACGCTTTGTGAGACACAACAACCCAGGCCTTGCATGTGGACAAAAAGCGTGCGGATATAGCAGCAATGCTTTTTGCCGCCATGCAGTCATAAATGTAATACAGATGAGAGGTTCAATAAACAGGGCCCGGAAACGCAACACCATCCCAGATGTTCATTGGTCATGTTACTTGGTTGGGGTCCTGGAGTGTTGCGTAGTCATTTCCAATCCAGGATTGATTCATTTTAATTTGAGTCAGACGGTCTGCATTTTCTGTAGAGAGGCGGATACGCCGATCTGTGACGATGCCTCCGGCAGCACTGAAACAGCGTTCCGACATAACGCTGGCTGCCGGGCAAGCCAGCACCTCTATTGCGTACATTGCCAGTTCGTGCCAGGTGTCTAGCTTCGATACCCAATAGTTGAAGGGTGCAGATGGATGGTTCGACACAGCTACGCCATCTGACATGTAGTCCTTGACCATCTTCTCCAGGCGATCGGTGTTGGAGGTGGATCTGCACGCTTGCTGTTCAGTGGGCTGCGGCTGCATGGGTGTCAGAAAATTTTCCCACTCCAAGGACACTGCCGATACCATTCCCTTTTGGGTACTAGCTGCGGCTTGCGTTGTTTGCTGCCCTCCTGGTTGTCCTGGGTTTGCGGAAGTCAGTCTGTCTGCGTACAACTGGCTAGAGGAGGGGGAGGATGTCAATCTCCTCTCTAAAGTCTCCACAAGGGCCTGCTGGTATTCTTCCATTTTGACCTGTCTGACTCTTTCTTCAAGCAGTTTTGGAACATTGTGTTTGTACCGTGGATCCAGAAGGGTATAAACCCAGTAATTGGTGTTGTCCAGAATGCGCACAATGCGTGGGTCACGTTCAATGCAGTCTAGCATGAATTGAGCCATGTGTGCCAGAGTCCTACCAGAATCCTCATCATCCTCTTGTGAGCGTTGTGATAGTTGTTGTGATGCATCATAGTCGTCACCTTCCTCCTGGTCTGCTTCTGCTGACCATTCGCGTTGAATTGTGGAAGTCCAACGTGCACCGCTCTGGCCCTCGTCAGTGGTGGCATGAAATTCCTGCTCCAACTCCAGCTGTTCCTCCTCCTCTTCTTCGTCATAGCTGCTGGGGCCAGCGTTCCCTGAGGCGGATGGCCTGATGTTGGTACCATCACGCTGATCGTTTTCTCCTTCAGATTCCCCCAGTTGCATCATGACAGCTGTTTCCTTGATTTTTAACATCGACCTCTTCAGTAAACACAGCAGTGGTATGGTAATGCTGACTGAAGAGTTGTCACTGCTCACAAGCAACGTGGATTGCTCAAAATTTTGGAGGACTTGGCAGAGGTCCAACATGTTGGCCCAATCGGATCCACAGAAGCTTGGCAGCTGGCCGGATGCGCCTCGGTACTGCGCCGTCATGTACTGGACCACTGCACTCTTCTGCTCGCAAAAGCGGGCTAGCATGTGCAGCGTAGAATTCCAGCGCGTAGGGACATCACACAGCAAGCGATGGTGGGGGAGATTGAAGCGCTCCTGCATCTTGGCGAGTGCCCCCGAAGCAGTACTGGAATTTCTACAATGTTTGGACACTCGACGCACCTTCAACAGCAGATCGGGCACGCCTGGGTATGTCCTCAGGAACCGCTGAACTACTAGGTTCATCACGTGCGCCAGGCAAGGGATGTGTGTCAGCTTAGCCAACCTTAAAGCGCGAATGAGATTACTCCCATTATCACACACAACCATGCCCGGTTTCAGGTCCAGCGGTGCCAGCCACAAATCCGTCTGTTCCTTTATTCCCCTCCAAATTTCCTCCCCTGTGTGCTGCTTATCCCCAAGGCAGATTAGCTTCAGCAACGCTTGCTGACGCATGCCAACAGCTGTGCTGCACTGCTTCCACGATCCTACTGCTGCTGGGTTAGCGTTTCCGGATGAGGTACAGCTTTGAGATGCGTTGGAGGAGAAGGAGTCAGAGAGGTAGGTGCTGCTGTTATCCAGTGGGAGGGACGGCGGTGCAGCTGTTTGTGGCGTGGGCAACACCCGTGCCGTAGCAGGTGAGGAATCGCTGCCAGGCTCCACAAGGTTCACCCAGTGCGCGGTAAGGGAGATGTATCGACCCTGGCCGAACGCACTCGTCCAGGTGTCAGTGGTGAGGTGAACCTTGCAGGCAACGGCATTCTTCAAGCTTCGGGTTATTTTGCTGACCACGTGCTCATGCAACTCAGGCACTGCAGAGCGTGCAAAGTGGTAGCGGCTGGGAACCACGTAACGTGGGATGGCCACTGACATCATGCCCTTGAAGCTGTTTGTCTCCACCAATCGATATGGCAGCATTTCGCAGGCCAGAAGCTTGGCTATGCTGGCTGTTACTGCCACGGCCCGGGGGTCATTTGCTGGCAATTTCCTCTTGCGCTCAAACATCTCCGACACAGACAACTGAACCGTAGCGCTGCACACGGAAGGGCTGTTGGTTGTTGTGTTTGATGAACACTGGGAGACCTCAAGAGCACTACTCCGGAAAGTGACAGTGTCAGCGTCGTCTGATGTTTGTGAATGTTGTGAACCACGCAATGGCTGGGCTACTGCTGCTGCTGAGGCGGGTCTGGTGGTGAGTCTGGTGAACCCAAGGGAGGCAGTGTTGTTTCTGGTACCCTGTCCTGACGCGTTTGCCCAAAGAGTGGGATGTTTGGATAGCATGTGACGGCTCATGCTGGTGGTGGAGAGGTTGTTAATATTTTTCCCCCTGCTCAGGCGGGTCTTGCACACCTTGCAAATCGCCATGGTAACATCCTCAGTGCAGTCTTCAAAGAAAGCCCAGACTTTGGAGCACCTGCCTCCTTGCTGGCGATTTCTGTTTGCTCCTCTTTTGCCTCTCACTTGAACTTCCACGCTTGTGGTGCCTGAAATTGCGCGCCGCCTACCTTGTGGCACAAGGCGAACTCGTGCAGCAGTGTGTTCTTCAACAGACTCATCTGTGCTGCTGCTACGACGGCGATGTTCTCGTTCACAAACAAAATCTGGGTCTCTGTCCACATTGTCCATACCCTCCTCTTCCATCTCCTCAAACTCGTCATATGTCATTGTGGGCCACCGCCGTGGAGTAGAGCTCCCCACAACAACCTCTGCGCAGCACACTCCAACGTCGTCTTCCAGATCTTGTCGGCCGACCTCCTGCAATTGCAACCCCTCCTGCCCAAATTGCTCTGGGATTTGGGTTTCCGAGTCCTCTTCGGACTCGCCTTGTATTTCAGTGCGCGGTGCATTTCCCACAGTTAACGGTTGTGAATCCAGGCACAACATTTCTGGCTGTTCCTCCATTGACCTTTGAAAGGTGGAAGTTTGTTGGGCTGGGAATAGCTCCTGCGAATACCCCATTGTGTCCTGAGGTAATTCATCGGACTGGTTATCTGGCAGTTGTGTGCGTGGTGTCGCTGCCGGTTGTGTCAGCTTTGTGCCCACTGGCTCCTTGTAACTGGCTGAGGACTCGGACCTCGTGCGTGATGTGCTGGTGCTGCTTAACCCACTGCTGGACGCTTGAGAGGTCATCCAAGTAATTATCTGGTCCTGTTCTTTTGGATTTGTGAGGGTTGTTGTCCTGGACAACATGGGCGGTATTGAGTGGGTTTTCTTGGGTGCTCCCCTGTGGCCTGTACGTGAACCGTCAGGGGAAACACCTCTTCCCTTGCCCCTCCCTCTTTCACCGGATTTCTTCCTCATTTCACTTATCCTTACAGTACACGCTGACTGGCAGCAGTACAGTGGCAGTACAGAAATGCTATACAGTACCACTATTCCCAGCAGCGACACAGAGCACAATGCTATACAGTGACGGGTGAGCGGTGTACCACTATTCCCAGCAGCGACACAGAGCACAATGCTATACAGTGACGGGTGAGCGGTGTACCACTATTCCCAGCAGCGACACAGAGCACAATGCTATACAGTGGCGAACGAGCGGTGTACCACTATTCCCAGCAGACACAGAACAGTACACAGAATGCTATATAGTGTGGCTGAACGAGCGGTGTACCACTATTCCCAGCAGACACAGAACAGTACACAGAATGCTATATAGTGTGGCTGAACGAGCGGTGTACTACTGTTCCCAGCAGACACAGAACAGTACACAGAATGCTATATAGTGTGGCTGAACGAGCGGTGTACTACTGTTCCCAGCAGACACAGAACAGTACACAGAATGCTATATAGTGTGGCTGAACGAGCGGTGTACTACTGTTCCCAGCAGACACAGAACAGTACACAGAATGCTATATAGTGTGGCTGAACGAGCGGTGTACTACTGTTCCCAGCAGACACAGAACAGTACACAGAATGCTATATAGTGTGGCTGAACGAGCGGTGTACTACTGTTCCCAGCAGACACAGAACAGTACACAGAATGCTATATAGTGTGGCTGAACGAGCGGTGTACCACTATTCCCAGCAGACACAGAACAGTACACAGAATGCTATATAGTGTGGCTGAACGAGCGGTGTACTACTGTTCCCAGCAGACACAGAACAGTACACAGAATGCTATATAGTGTGGCTGAACGAGCGGTGTACTACTGTTCCCAGCAGACACAGAACAGTACACAGAATGCTATATAGTGTGGCTGAACGAGCGGTGTACTACTGTTCCCAGCAGACACAGAACAGTACACAGAATGCTATATAGTGTGGCTGAACGAGCGGTGTACCACTGTTCCCAGCAGACACAGAACAGTACACAGAATGCTATATAGTGTGGCTGAACGAGCGGTGTACCACTGTTCCCAGCAGACACAGAACAGTACACAGAATGCTATATAGTGTGGCTGAACGAGCGGTGTACTACTGTTCCCAGCAGTGACACACAATGACTGGGGGGGACCCTGGCTAGCGTGGCTGGAGCGCGAACTACCCTGCCTGCCTACCCAAAGCTAAACCCACAGACAAATGGCGGAGATATGACGTGGTTCGGGTATTTATTTACCCGAACCACGTGACAGTTCGGCCAATCAGAGCGCGTTCGGGTCCGAACCACGTGACCCGTTCGGCCAATCACAGCGCTAGCCGAACGTTCGGGGAACGTTCGGCCATGCGCTCTTAGTTCGGCCATATGGCCGAACGGTTTGGCCGAGCACCGTCAGGTGTTCGGCCGAACTCGAACATCACCCGAACAGGGTGATGTTCTGCAGAACCCGAACAGTGGCGAACACTGTTCGCCCAACACTAACAGTATCCCTTTAAACATATTTGACAGGATCTTGTTGAATGTATTTTGGTGGCTGTGCACCTATTTGTGTACAGGCTCAACCACTGCTCATCAGTAGCGGACAAAGCCAGCAGTGGGCCCCTGTGCAGAATAAATGTAGGGGGCCCCATAGGAGGGGGCATGGTCATAACAGATCAAAGTTAGATCCAAATAATGTTGATACCATAAAAGTACATGACCCTAAGGGCTCAAACCCACTAGAAGCCTCTTATAATGGCTTAGTGATAGTGATTTGAAAAAGCTCTTGCTAATGCAATGCTATGGGGGATTTTTTATAAAATCACATCGCTCAAGTGGGATCACACCCATAGTGTTACATTAGCAAGAGCTTTCCAAATCACAACGTGCTCAGAAAAGCACTCCTAGTGGCTTCCAGACCTAAGTCACATTCTATGGGCACTGTATTAATGAAGCACACATTTTATACTTGTATATGACTGGGCCACAAATAATTATCTCTGATTCTCATGTGTTACAGAGAGAAATACATGCAGAAGAGCCTAGAGGGCAATCATGCTCTAACATAGATGCAGCTGCATGGGCCCCTAGAGGACATAGGGCACCTGTGCGGCTGCACGGCCTGCACGGGCCTATGTCTGGCACTGCTGCTCATGCATGGGTGTGGTCCTCGCCTGCCAATGAGCATGAAGCCATTCCTGCATAGATTTTTTTACTTCATGCATGAGCGGCCTTGTGCTTGTGTTGTCTGCCTAAAGCCAGAATAAGTTGATCCATATACAGTAGTTTAATTCTGCCCCTCCTCGCCCAAAGGACACTTTTAACATAGCATTTGTTCCTTGCTGCATGTTACTTAAGTCATGGGACAGAGTAGGAAGTAGATTCTCTGTGAACCAGAAACAAGTAGTTCTTTGCACCTGCAGCCTTATGAACTTTGTATTATTTCATCCATATCTATCAATGCTTCATCCATGCCAAGCCAAGCATCACTGGTATTTCACACCTTAGCTTTAATCAACATTTGCAAAGTAGAATGTATACTTTAATGTATTCATGCATTTGTTAAATATTCATGGTTAAAGGACAACTTATATGAGAAGAATATGGAGGCTGCCATATTTATTTCCTTTTAAGCAATACTAGTTGCCTGGCAGTCCTGCTGATCTGTTTGGCTGCAGTAGTCCCTGAATAATACAAGAAACAAGCATGCAGCTAATCTTGTCAGATCTGATAATAATGTCAGAAACACTTGATCTGCTGCATGCTTGTTTGGGTCTATGGCTAAACGCATTAGAGGTAGTGGATCAGCAGGATAGCCAAGCAACTGGTATTGCTTAAAAGAAAATAAATATGGCAGTTTCCACATACCTCTCGCTACTGTTGTAGGGATGCTCATTCGGCTGAAATTTCCACATGTCTGATCGGAAATATGAATTTGAAATCTTAGTGCGAAATTGGATATTCGTTGAAATCCAAAATACTGATAGTTTGTAATTTTAGGCCAATCAGAGCATTTTGAATGAATAAGCCAATCATGTAGTAATTATATAATAATTATAGCCATGGATGAAGCCCTTCAATGCAAGAAAAGCATGCAAGCCCTCTTTACATGCAGATATAGAGTTTCGCATGACTACTTCCTGAGATAAGGTATTTTAAGTTTTTAACCACTCTCCTTGTGAAGGGTCCTTTTCTAAATAGATGGTAAACACTTTTTTTCCTCCCTATGCAGATCATATCCCCTTGTCCATTGTACAACTCTAGGGACAAAAAGCTAATTTATCAATCTTTTGTATTGCCCTCTGATGTACTTATACATGTTAATCAGGTCAACTCTCAGTTGCCTTTTTTTCCCAAGCTAAATAAGCCCAATTTGTCCAATCTTTCTTGGTAAGTGAGATCTTCCATCCCTCTGATTAATTTAGTTGCCTGTCTTTGTATCCGTTTTAGAAGGGCAATGTCCTTTCTATAGTATGGTGCCAAAAACTGTGTCCCATACTCCAGATGTGGACTCAAAAGTGGTTTATACAGAAGTAGTAGTATTATAACATCTCAAGATTGTATTTCCCATTTTATGCATCCCAGAATTTGATTAGCTTAAGCTACCACTGCTTGGCATTGTATACAGTTACTTAACTTAATAACCATTAACCAATATTCCCAAGCCGCTCTCCAAGTGTAATGTTCCCAGCAGAATGCCATTTATTTTATACAAGCTGATGGCCCGGTGTTGCCTGGGTATGTATTTGACTGGTGTTGGCTGTGCCCACTTTTCTAACCCTAACACACAATTACTCAATTTCTCAATGACCAAGTTTGTGAGCTTTGTAGTCTTTGGCATCAATCATTTGCAGTGAAATGAAACAAATCTAATTGGCTGTGGCTCCATCCCCTTTTCTGAATTTGAGCCCCAGTCACCCAATGACCAACTGTACCAGTTTTTCGGCTTGTGCCATTAACAGTGCAAGAATGGCAGCAATTAAATATTACCCTAGAAAATCGATAGGTGAATTTTGATTGGCTTTTGTAGGTTCCACCCACTTTACTTAATATTAACTTCTTAAGGACAACAGGCTTTACAACCTTTATTAATTTAATTACACTTTTTCATTATAATAAAAATAGTGAGTTTTTTTTCTTCTTTTTCCCCACGATACCCCCCTCCTCCCCGCCAGCCAATCACAGGGATCAGCTCTCATAGACATCAGCCTATGAGAACCGATCACTCTCTGAGCATCCCAGGAGGGCAGCCGTGTGACACGGCTGTCCCCAGTACAGCACTGCCATAGATCGCTCTGCTGTACAGTGTAAATAATGGCGGTTTCGCAGTCTAACAGTCTCCTAGCGGTGATCACCGCTAGGAGACTGATGACAGAGTAGAGCTCCGTCGTTCAAGCGGAGATGTGTGCGAATCGGCATGCGCACGATCCCCAGCAAAACATGCCCCCAGGACTTGACATTAAATGGCGTTACGTGGTCCTGGGGGAGCCGCTGAATATACGCCAATTGGCATCACGCGGTCGTAAAGATGTTAATCCCAGTCACCCATTGACCAACTGTGCAAAGTTAGAGAACGCTAACCTACCATTAATTGTGTAAGAATGGCTGAGGTTTACATAGTCCCAGTGAAATTTGTATTTGTCTCTACCCACTTGGTATGTCCAAGGTGCATGATTTTACATTTATCAACATTAAATTTCATCTGCCACGTGCCTGCCCATATGGCCATGTTGGAATATGTCACTATCCATCTTGGTGTTGATTATTCTGTATAATTTTGTATCATCTGCAACAATGGCTACATTACATTGTATTCCGTCTACTAAATCATAAATAAATTGAAAAGAATTGGACCAAGCACTGACTCCTTTTATTATTATTTTGTATGTACTGTATACTAAATATACCCCTGTGGTACCCCACCCCATTTTGTGATTATTCTATGCTATACAATTGAACTGAACAATTGAATTGAATTGTATAGCATCCCTTAGGATACTTTCAAATAATTTACACACACTTTACACTTTACTATAATTTCCTGGTTCTGATTTTTTTCCCCATCTTGAATAAGGGAAAAACATCAGCTGTAAGCAAGTCATAAGGAACTCACCCACTTGAAAGAGAATCACAGAAAACAAGATAAAGTGGCATATCGATAACTCAGCTTAACTTTTTAAATACCCAGGGGTGGATGTCATCTGAGCCAGGTGCCATGTCTATCTTGATCTTATTTAAACATGACTGCACACCTTCCTGTGTTAGGGAATTAATGCTGAATGATAAACAGCCCAGGGCCATGTTATGAGCTAAAGGCATCACCTTAGTAAAGACAGAATTAAAGAAAGCTTTTAAAATTTCTGCTTTAGCTTGGTCTTCCACAATCAAGTTTGCCAACTGCTCTTGTAAAAGGCCTCTGCCTTCTTTCTTTTTGAGTTTATATATTTGTAAATCCTTTTAGGATTTGACTTTATATTACTAGCCACTTTTGTTTTGCTTCCAGTTTTGCAAGTCTGATTAACTTTTTCCTTTTTGCAATTATGTTAAATTCATTATGTTTTAGTGCAGATGCAGTCCCCTCATTCTTTAGGGCACTAAATGCATTCCTTTTACACTTAATCATGTCCAAAACATTATTGTTTATCCATGCTGGCCTTTTTTAGATCTAGATTTTTTATTTCAGTAAGGTATGTAGATTCTACAATAGTCATTAGGAATCTGCCACTTTGTGTCCTTTTACTGTAAGTTACTATCCCAGTCTACCAGTCTTCATGAGTGCCTGAGCTTCTTAAAGTTAGCCTTTTTAAAAATCATAGTTTACTTTTAGCTGTCCCCTTGTTCACAACCCTGTTGAGTACTAGGTCAAAGTAACTATTTTATGGTCACTATTTCCCATTCCCAAACGTTCTCGAAAGTGCACATTAGATATCATCTGGTCTACTTAAAATTACCAAATTGAGCAGTGCATCTCCCCTGGTTGGTTTGGTTATTACCATCTGAGTTAAGTAATTGTCTTGCAGTGTTGATATGAATCTGTCACTTTTACTGGAGTGAGTGGCTTCATTTTTCCAATTAATGTCTGGATAATTAAAATCACCCATAATTAGGACCTCACTTCCTCCATGTCATTTATGTGTGAAGGTTTGTAACAGACCCCAGTAAGCAATGGGCAACTCTTATTTGTGGTGTGAACATTTACCCATACAGATTCCGTCCTGGTGCACACCGACCGGTTTTTGATGCGTTCCACAAACCGCTTCTGCCTGTGAAAATGCTTGGCTAATATATTTCAATGGGATGGTGCACACCAGCGGTTTGAGGTTTTTAGCAAATCGCAAACGTGGGTCCTGCAGCACTTTTGCGGTTTGCAGATGCGTTTCTGCCTCAATGTAAAGTATAGGAAAAGCTCAAACTGCTCTAAAAAACGCTAGGCATGTTTAGAAAACGTCTCTAAACATGCCTAGAATCGCTCTTAAATCTGCTTCAAAAACCTCTAGCGTTTTGCAGATCTGCTAGAGGTTTTTGGTGTGCACTGGGCCTCCATGGTGTCACAGTTAACAGCCATGTTTTCCATCAAAACTGGAGGTAAGGAAGTTTTAAAAACATACAGACTGCCCTCCTTTTCTATTTGATCTCTTTTCTAAAATTCTGTAATCTTCCAAATTTGCCATCCATTCATGACAAACATCCATCTATGTTTCTGTTACGCCTACAGTATTATTGGCTTTATCTCTTAATCAATCTTATCTGAAAGGGTTCTAACATTGATTAGCATGCATTTTATATTACCACCACACTAGTTCCCTCCTTACTCTTTGAGCTCCCCGTTTACCCCCCTCCCCCGCCTCTATATTCCCAGGGTCCCATTGTCTAGCTACTCTGTTTAATTCCCCTTTAGTCTCTTCTCCCACCCCCTCCCCAGGGCCTAGTTTAAAAACTAGTCTAACCATCTATACCCCCAGCACAGCAGCACCCTCTCCATTTAGGTGCAAGCCATCCCTACAGTAGAGCCTGTAGCCAACTGAAAAGTCTGCCCAGTTCTCAAAAAACCCAAATCCTGGTGGGTACAAGTCAAAAATAATTTTTCAAAAAGACCTTGTCGTTTTTGAAAAAATCGATTTTAACCACTTTCGGATTTCCCAGACGCTTAACTACGCCCCTATTGACTTAATGAGCGGATCAGGGGCGTTTATAAACGCCCCTGCCGCTATTGTGCTGTGCGGACACGATCGTGCGCGTGCACGCGCGCGCTCCCGCGCGCCCCCGCTCCCGCGCGCTCCCGCGCTCCTGCCCGCGGGTGCGCGCCCCCGTGCGTGCACATGCGCGTGCACCAGCTTCATTTATCTCTGTGTGGGATTGATGAATGGGAGTAATTACTCCCATCACCAATCAGATGCCTGTAACCATGAATGAGCACTGCTATAAGCCAATAGCAGTGCTCATTCATTTGTGAGGTTTATAAACAATGTTGCCAGCACTTGAGAAGATACAGTTACCTTGTAATCACTCCTGAGAGGATTACAAGGTAACTGGATCTTCTTTACTTGTATTCTGACTGCCACCTAGTGGATTTTATAAATAAACCAGGACTTATAAATAAATATACCAGGACTATATACCCCTGATCTACCCTGATCTACCCTGATCAACCCTGATCTAATCCTAGCCTCCCTTGCTTTTTTTTTATGGTTGGAAATATAGAAATAGTGTATCTTTTCATTTTTTTCTCTTTTTTCTTTTTAAAATGCATAGAGAATAACATTATTACTAAAATAAAATATCACCCTTGAAAAGCCTAATTTGTGGCGAAAAAAACAAGCTATAGATCATTCACATGTGATGAGTAGCAATAAAGTTATCAGTGAATGAATGGGAGGAGCGCTGAAATGTAAAAGTTGTTTTGGTTTTAAGGGAAGAAAACCTGTGATCCTGAAGTGGTTAAAAATACAAAGAAAAATGGTTTTTAAGTTGTCATTTTTTTGAGTTTAAAAAACATTTTTCTTTGTATTTTTGCATATATTCAGCAGTGATGCACTGGGAGACATCTCAAGCTCACTCAAACCTGAATTATCGCAAATTCTTTCTGTTTTAAGAGAGCAAACATTGTTTTCTTAGCATTTTAGTAAGGGGGCTTTTAGGACCATTGTAGCCCTAACACACTCCAATGAGTTCCTGGTCACCATGAGCTTGCTAGTTAGTCTGTACCTCTCGGTGTTACAAGCCCTACTCCATAGAGCCAAATGAATCCATGCCATGCACTGATGAGGATCAAACAATCCAAAACAGTCTGTATGCATGTTGGATTATTATGGCTCTGTACAATTTAACAAGCTGGCACATCATTGCATTCCAGCGGTTCTGGAGGTGTATAGCTTCTAAGGGTAACAATGGTTAATTTGCATATATTCAGCAGTGATGCACTGGGAGACATCTCAAGCTCACTCCAACCTGAATTATCGCAAATTCTTTGTTTTAAGAAAGCAAACTTTTGTTTTTCTTTGTATTTTTAAAATTGATTTTCTCAAAAATGACAAGGTCTTTTTGAAAGATTTCTACTAAGGATGGGACAAATTCACAATTTCTTTGAATCTGAATTTAAAAAGGTTTTCAAATATCTTGAACCTTTCGAATCACAAATCTAACGAATCCTGCACCTAAGAATTGTTTGATCCGTGATATAGTTGTGTATATATATATATATATATATATATTTATATATATGTGCCTTTAGTATTGGTAGCACGGTATATATGCCTTCAGTATAGGTAGCAAGGTATATGGGCCTTCAGTAAAGGTAGCAGGGTATATGTGCCTTCAGTATAGGTAGTAGATTATAGGAGCCTCAGTATAGGTAGCAGAGTATAGGGGCCTTCAGTATAGGTAACGGGGCATATGGACCTTTGGTATATGTAGCAGGGTATATGGGCCTTCAGTATAGGTAGCAGGGTATATGGGCCTTCAGTATAGGTAGCAGTGCATAGGAGCCTCACCTCAGTGGGCTTGATTTACTAACTGACGCTAAGTGATAGCGCCGGAGTGAAAAGCCACTCCGTGCCTGAAAAGTAGCTTTCCGGGCAGTAATAGCCACGTAAAGCTACATCGCGTACAGCCCAGCATAGTGCGCGCACAGCCATCAATAGTGCGCGGTGCGACGATAACATGGCACCTGCTGCCCAGTAAACATTGCACCCAGTGCGATGAAAGCGGGTTTTGGGGGCACTCGATGCGCCATTTTCATAGCACCGGGTGCGTGGTTTACAGGGCAGCATGTGCGATGTTATCGTCGCACTACGCACTATTAATGGCAGCGTGCACTACACTGGGAAGTGCGCAATGTATGGGCGCAAACCACCTAACTCCGTGGTTTGCGCCCACTAAGTATTAGGGCACACTAACCAGCTTAGTGCTGGTTAGTAAATCAGGGCCCATATAGGTAACAGGGCATAGGGGACTTCAGTATAGGTAGCAGAGTATAGGGTCCTTCAGTATAGGAAGCCCGTGCTCCTCCGTACCCCGCGGCCTCCTCTGCTCACCCCGCTGCATAAATAAGTTCCCGCTCACCTTCCCCGTGGAGCTTAGAGCAGCAGACCACTTCCTTACTTTCCTGTTCCCCCTAGTGGCCGGACCGGCTTTTACTGATGACGCAATAGTAAAAGCCGGTCACTAGAGGGAACAAGGAAGTTGGCGTGAGGTCTGCCGCTCCGCTCTGGATAGGTGAGCTGATAATGCAGGGGGAGAACGGAGGAGGCGGAGGGGGGGCAGAGAAGACGAGGGCGAGTGGAGGGAGCGACTGATGCACGGGGACGCAGCGCCGGGATTCGGCAAGCTGTAAATGGCGCTGGGATTTAATCCACGAATCCCAAATATTTCCCAATATTTGAGGGATTCGTGGGTTCCTTTAGGATTTGTCGTGACATCGCTAATTCTACTATACTCTTGCCAATTAACCATGGAATTTGGTGGTGTTGACTAAAATAAATGGCAGAATTCCTCTGAGTTCTGGGAGTGTAATTTTTACCGACTTTATAGTACACATTACAACAAAAGTTGGGTAGGTAGTACCTTTGGCTGGCCCACTTCAATTCATGGAGAGAATTTCAAAGACATAACAACAACTTCGGATTCTCTCCATAACTAACGCTGGACTACATACAACTGACTTTACTGACTTTAAAAAGCATTGTTTCTTTGAAGTATTCAAAACTGATATTCTCAAAAACTAGGCCTTTTTGGAACTTTGTGTTTCCACATCTCCCTAAGGTATCTGTCAAATGTGGTGAAGATTGCATTTATAGTGGCTTTGCAATTTACTGCGGAAATTGATGATATTGACTTTAATGCAGATGTTGGAATCTATCAACATTCCTTAGAATTCCACTCCATTTTCATATTCCAAGTTGGAATGCCGAGTTCCAATGGGAAAATCGTAATGCAGAGGAATTAGAATGCTCATCCCTACCCAAACCTCCCCGGTGCCCAATATTGAAAGTTTTTTTTTTGCTGCTGAGGCAACGCATATATAGGTAGATTTGTAGTGAAGGGGGGGGGGAGGTAAAGTTTGGCATAGTTGAGGGGGTCATTTAGGCCTTGCTCGGTCGTCAGTTAGGGTTAAGTATTGTCAAGGGGGTGGGGGGGGGGGGGTTGGTTAAGGTTAGCCATCAGCAGGGGAGTTAGTGAGGGTTAGGCAATGGCAGGGTGGGTTTTTTAGTGTTAGCCATCAGAAGGGGGTCATGTGTGAATGAATAGGGTTAGGTTTAGTGATAGTAAAAGTTCAGAATTAGCACTACCGATAAATGTATTCTACCAGGGGTTATCTATGGTTCTTTAATTTCCCCTAATGCCCGTTTTGCATGTATACCAGCTGTGGAGCCATTTGGTTTTGTTTACACCTCCCCCCCCCCCCTCCCCAAGACAAATGATCCCAGTCCTCCCCTGATATTTTTTATTCTATTTTTTAGTAGTTGTGAAAGTTGCTAAACAGGTAATTTGAACATAAAATTAATAATTGATTTTCTGCATTTACCTTTCAGATAGCACAAAGGGAATTTCACTATATCTTGTTCATTGCTCTGATTATTTCTGTTTTATGGCATTAATTCATCCTACAGGCTGTCGGAAGCGGAAAATGATGCAAAGCAATCGTGTTGAATACAAATCAGCTAGTTCATTAATATATCACAATAGGCAGCAGTAGTAGAAATACTGAATGATGAGAAAGGCAGTCTTTTGTGCCTACAAGGCCAAAGTCGTTGAATGGGAGCAAAAAAAGTAAATCATTGAAAACATTATTATATTTTAAGTACTACTTTTAAAAGCAAAGACATGCTAAATTAAATTACTGTAACTCATTATATAAATAATGCAATATCTACATAAATGCCTATTTCCATGTTATTTTTTAATTCATTGGCAGCACATTTTCACAGTAGTCTAGCTCTAGAACCTTGAATAGTCTATAACACTTACTACAAAACAGTAGAAGCAAAATTGAAACAAATGGCACTTATATCTGAAAAAATATCCAAAGAAGAGGACTAGATCCCTGAAAGCTTTGTATTATAAAACTTTTTTTATATACCTTTTAGCATTAAAGTTATCATTTTCTCAATATCTTGTTTTCACTGCCTGCATAATGCTAAGAATAATAGAAATGCACAGGCAAGGTCTTCAAATGAGGACTGTGGAGACTTTTTTTTTATTTGTATGGTACTTGTACATTTTTTTTTAAATAAAGCAAAATTAGAACTTAAAAAAATATATAATTAGTGATGTATCATTTTAAAAAAAAGTAAATGAAGATAATGGGACTTATTCAATTTTTTCATCTTCTGTTTAAAATAACTTAAGTAATCTGCAGTTGAAAAAGTAACAAAAAGTAGGTGTATTTTTTTGCTTGCTGATGGCTTAAAGTGTACTTGAAGGGGAAAAAAATGCCTCAAATGTGTGTTTACCTCAGTAGAGGGAAGACTCTGGATAATCCTGAGGCTTCCCCTGTCCCCCTTGCCTCCACCAATCCAGTGCTGGGACCCCTGGTAACCGCTTGATGAGGACTTTGTTGAGTGGTGCGCATGGTCGGACTTCCATCTGTGAGTAAGCCTGGCAATACTGGGCAGGCACAGGAACACCTTGTGCATTCACCATAGCATGGAGCCACTTGGATTCAGCTTTTAAAGCCAAGCCCAAGTGAGTCCGTGCTACTGAACAGGTACAAGGCATGCTGCACTGTGCGGCCATACTGGTTCATGTATGGGAGTACGGGAGTGCAGACTCAATCTTACAGAGGGCCTTTGCATCGAACGGTGGTCTGCTGGGATAAGTATATAACTTTTCTCCTGGGGATCTCGCGGGTTTGCTTTAAAAGCCATTTTATTGAAATGGAGAAAACTTAGGAGAGAAAGTTGGTGAATGAAATACAGTATGACTGTATTTCTTGTTTTGGAATGACAGTGGTTTTCCGTTACTCTTAATTTTACAAAATCTATTGTCCATCAAAGAATAAATTGACATTTTGGGATTAATGGCTGTCTTGTCAGGGTACTATTACTTAGCTCTTACCACTTGGGATTATGGGAAGTGTGTCCAACAGACAGTGCAAATTGCTAGGATACTGCAGTGGGCTAGACTCCTTTTGTATCATGATGTAAAAAAAAAGGAATAGGGATATATATATATATGTGTGTGGGTGTCTAGAAGTTTCATTGATTCAAAATATAAAAAGATTAATCATGCTTTTAATCCTAGCTGCTAATGGGAATTTTCTCTAAACTTCGAAATACTCTGTTAGCAGTCTTTCTCAATATGTAAAGGTGGGGGGTTTTATTATTATGTTTTATTTATATAGCATTAACATCTTCCCTACTGCTATACATAGTACAAAATATACAATAATAAGGAGCATAGATACATGAGCAGTTTAACACCCTGCACAATCAGGACATCCAACTCCTCAGTTACAAATACAGTACATACAATTAATGTGTAGTTAGAAAACCTCATCAAGACTGGTGCATGTATATTACATGTGTAAAATACACAGAACCATAAAACACTAAGGGGAAGTCCCTGCCCTTGCAAGCTTACAAGTATAGGCTTGTCTAAAGAGGTTGTGTCTTGAGGGTTCATTTGAAAATTTCCAGGCTTGTTGCATGATGGACAGGCTATGGGAAATGGTTCTGAAGGAGAGGTGACACTCCTGAGAAGTCCCAGCTATGACAGTCACATGTGACAAAGCTGGATGACAAGAGGAAGGAAGAAGTGAGGTTTCGTGAGGCATAGTATCTGGAGATGAAGCAGTATGTCTACTGCTAGAAAATGTGGTTTATTAACTCACCTGGAAGCAGAAAAACTGCCTATTTTCTATAGATTTCCAATATCAGATTCAAATACAGACGCAGGTTACATTAAAGAACTTTTTTGTGTTAAAAGTAAATGTGATGATAGAATGATATGGTTATTGAGCAGGACAACTCAGAGGCAAGCCCATAGAACAATCTTTAGCAAAGTCAAGAACTCTGGCCGTTACCTGCAGGTGTGATGAATGAACAAATGAAATGCTGAGGGATTAACTAGTAAAAAAGGGCGCTAGTCTACTTTAGGGGACCCACCGCAAATCCCCATAGACACTTTCAGCTGGGCTGCAAAACGGAACAAATGGCTTCCGTTTGCTTGTTGAAACCCCCACAAGCCATATACCCATGGATAGGTAAGCATGCCCTGTAACGAATTGGGAGGTTTTCGGTAACAGAAAGTTTAAATTGGCCGTGTAGGAGCCACCGAACGGCCTAAATCTCGGTTCCGTCGGCCATCTTAATTCTGCTGTGCAGGTCTCTTTCTTCCTCCTCATTGGAGGGTTTGTTAGCTGGCACGCCCCCACCTAACAATCCCTCCAATGAGGAGGAAGAAACGACCTGCAGAGCAAAACCAAGATGGCCGACGGACCCGAAATTGCGGTCGTTCCGAGGCTCCTACACAGTCAGTTCAAACTTTTTTTTTTACCGAAACCCGCAAAATTCGTTAGAGGACATGCGTAGCTACCCGGGGATATAAGGCTTGTGGGGGTTTCATCAAGCAAACGGAAGCCATTTGTTCCGTTTTGCAGCCCAGCTGAAAGTGTCTATGGGGATTTGCGGTGGATCCCCTAAAGTAGACTAGCGCCGTAAAAAAGTAACAAACCCACCTTTGAATGGCAAAATACTGCTTTTACAACATATGCCACATCTGATAAATGGTATTTTGATCACTAGTCAAGTTGTGTCTGCTGTGGTTAATGGCAAAATCTGTTAAATTATTTGACAGTTGGCAAGATACAGTTTGTGGATGTGTGTCTGTCTATAATACAACACATTCTCAGGCCAAATATGAACATAGGGTTGTTCATCTACACTGTAATTCAGGGCTTCATCTGCACAGAAGAAATTATGTTCTAGATTAGTGCGGTTCAGCTAAACACACTCAGCCTGTGCTGCATACCCTCCTAAAGATATGTTAGATTCTTCAAGGCACTGTACATTTGACTTACACAGCATCTCTCATGGTTCTTTCGCTAGTTATGTCCATGAAATAACTCATCATGAGGTCACTGTCTTAAGTGTAAACAAACTAATACTTTTATTCTATATACATTTCTGTGCGCTGTACCTGTCAGTACCGTGTCTGTCAAAAGAAGCCGCTCTCTCACCCTGCTTCTTTCCTAGATATGGACAATGACAGATAATTTTTATTGGCTGGCATACAAGCTTAATGCAGATTGTACACAGCTTGGACTTTTGTCAATCCAAATTGGTAGGGAGTGCCTTTGACTGACCCACTTCAAAACTACATACAATCTGCAATAAATGTGCATGCAAAACAGAAAACATGTACATCTCATTGAGTTGCTAATTGCACCAATTCTGAAACTAGTCATCCATTTAAAAGACCCAATTACTGTGCATGGATGTCTGCCAGGCAGTCTGAGTCAGCCAATGCACACACTGAGTACTATAATGTGAACCACAGCACTCCTGTACTTGGAAGACTTATTTTAGCTGCACTTAGTTTGCAAATACTGGATGGTCTTATTGCAGCAGCTCCAGATTTCTCTATGTGATAAAATTTCACTTGGCAAAACCTCACTGGGCTGTGCAAGGAACTTTGTATACAAAATTATGACGCCATTTTTCTAAATCTCGAATTGCTTGGAATACACGGTAGAGAAAATACATCATAGAGGAACTTTTAAGCTCACATGAAGATAGAGGAAGATTGAGGCTGACATTTATTCCCCATTAAATAATGTAAATTCCCTGGCTGTGCTGCCTCCACTGCCTCTAATACTTTTAGCCATAGACCCTGAACAAGCATGCATATCAGATGCCTGACTTCTTTAGCAACACACTTTTTCAGGTGTATGATTCAGACACTGTTGATACCAGAAAGATCAGCAGGACGGCCAGGCAACTGGCATTGGTAAAACGAAATAAATATGGCAGCCACGATATACCTTTAACTTTAAAAATTGTATATGGTAAAATAATCCCACTGAATAGGCTTTCCTAATCATGGTGACAATAAAGAGAACACATGGTATAGTACGACAGTGTATTCTAGGCAGAAAATATGAGTAATGAACAGGGGTTTGTAATGTAAAATTCTGTATGCAGCCATTAGCACTACAAACCAGGATGAATTCTATAAGACAGAGGAAACCTCTTAAAAAGGAGATGGGAGATGCCAGAAATCAATAGTGTTTTATGTGCACACTGCAGTGAAAAATTATAAAATGGAAAGTCACAAAATAGGGTCTCTCAAGGTCAACCATGGAGTAAAGCAAGTAAGGAAATCCAGGAAGCATGCTCTTGTTATGATCCCAATGTTTTTCTATCCGAGAAATCCAATCTATGTTTTAGCTTGATCTAATAATTTGAAAAATGTACTCAAAATACCATACATATATGATCATTTTTCTGAAGATTGTTTTCTGAACGATCAAAAAAAAAAAGTTTTCATATTTTTTTCTATCTGTTTTTTTTTTAAATACATTCAATCAGATATTTATAAAAAAATCCTGAATCTAATTTAAAAACAAAACAAAACAGGTATATCAATCTGATTGAATCATGTATAGCAATTTTAGGTTGAATTACGTCAGCTTTCACTGGTGCTGAATGTGTAGAGTGTCATGAAAAGTCGGTAAAAAAATCAAACATGCTGATAAGTAAACAAATGTTGATTCAGGTAATACCATTAAATCAGCACTTGTCGGATTGATGTTGGCATACTGCTCCATGGCTAATGCCAGAACCAGAACTATACCTAATTTTCCTTAATTAAAACTAAAAAAATAAAAAAACAGCCTAACCCTGCCCCCTAAAGGAATCCTGTATCTGCCAGCAGAGGAAATGGAGCTTTGAAATAGAGAGTAAGAAAAAAAATCCCCCCTCTGCTTGAAGAGCCCTGTCACTATGGTAGAGGTGGGTGTTTCCATGAAATGGAAGGGCAACATAGCCCTCCATTCCAAAAACATTGGGATCTCATCACTGTAAATTCTGATTTATCAGATAACCCCCCTCTTTTGCATAGGGGTCTACAAATAGTGAAGGGACTGACCTCAAACTCTCAGCTCTCAGTTAAACTTACACTGAAGCAAAACACATTATGATATATTGAATTGTATGTGTAGTAGTACGGATAATTAATAAAACATAGTAGCAAAGAAAACAGTCTCATATTTTTATTTTCAGTTATATAGGTTTTTTTTTTATAACATTGCATCATTCTCTAATATTTGCAATTTACACAATACACTCAGCATTCTAAATGATTTTCACAGAGCAGGCTAATAAACTTTTGAACTTTACTCTGCAGAAAAACAAAATACAGTGACAGACACTTCAGATAATAAGCTTCAAAAGACAGAGCTCTCTGCGACTTTGAAAGTCGTGGAGCTCATATAAGCTCTTTTGCATAGATAACTGGAGTTTCTTAACTCTTCCTGTACTGGAAACAACATTAGACTCCTATATCTGCTGCTAATATTTTATTTCTTAGATGTACCCAAATACATATGATGATATCATAAGTTTATTTTCACTTCAGGTTCCCTTTAAGCAGAAGTACTTGAAGATAATTTACCTGCCTGTAAAAACTTTCAATCAGCAGGAGGGGGTGCTGTGTTGTCTTTTGATTTCAGGGGCCTTGCCTCCTCTATTTTAGGGGTTGGAGTTCTTAAAGCAAATGGGGCTATGCCACTCATCCATTTTGGGACTCTTTGAGGGTAGGGGCCATTTTTTTTTCTTTTTTATCAGCCCTGAGCTGTAGGGAGGCATATTTTACATAACAAAAGCCCAGATTTACTATCATTGAATGATTGCTGCAAGCAAGACTCTAAGCCGTTAAACCATCCATACAAGACAGAGAGCTTTCATGAATTACTTGTTAAATTATAAAGTTAATTTATGAATCATTTTTAAATATGCATTAATTTATGCACATAATTAGAAGCTAATTAACCCAATACTTACCACATACTTTTTCAGTGCATGTGAACTGAAGCCAGGAAAAAGGGATATGTCCCATTGCACTAAAATGACAGGCCTTTCTTTAGATTTCATATAAAAACCTAAGGTTAAAGCAGACCTAAGCTCAAAACTTTCCCTATGTAAATTTTTGCATTCTCTGATCTGGTCCAATACTACCGAGTTTTTCTCAGTCTTGTGACTGACCGAAGACCTCCATAATATTCTGATTTCCGCTATAAACTTTTGCATTCCTTGATTGGAATTGACACCTGTCACTACAGGTGTCATTTAAGTCTCCCACTCTTTCACTCTTCTTCCCTTCACTGTCCCTCTTCATTTCTTCATTGTACCCTCAGGGCACCCTGCACCCACCAGTGATACTTTTATCATAATCACAGGTCTGCAAAAAAGAAAAAAAATGAGAGCGGTTTTGGTCATTCCATGTAGTCTTTGTTTTTTAGTGTGCTGAATCCGAAAATGACCTCCATTTTGTCATAGGACATCTCGTTTCCCGACAATTTATGTAACTGTTAACTAGGTCAATACCGCAAAATAAATGGAAAAGGACTTATAAAATTAAAGTTTTATTACAATTTTTTCATGCAAATCCCTATTTGAGCTGAAATGAGTTCACCTATAACTTAACTTGTTTCTTCTTCCCTGTGATACTCCTCTTGGTGTAATTATGCGTATGAGGGTCATCTGGAATGTCTCTCTGAAGCATCCAACAGTGGTCTGCCATCATTGTGCTCCATTTTCCCTGGTATCTCCTTTCCATCTCTTGGTGGAATCATTCACCTTGTTCCTCACTCACAGCTCCCACATTTTCAGGAAAGTACATACCTCCCAACTTATTGAGATAAGAAAGAGGGACACTAAAGCAATGCCCCTGCCACACCCTTAACCATACACCCGGTCACGCATCCCCTAAAGATTTCATGAAAAATATGTTTTTTGGGTTTTTTTTTGTAATTCAAACCACACTGGTCCGTTCTATCCTGGTTCATTGTCCTTCATATTAACATTTTGAAAATAAAAAATATATGCATTTAAAGGATGGGAGAGTCAATTAAAGTGTTATTAAATTAGTCAACATATATTTCAGTAGATAAAATACATACTGTGTATTTACAAATATATATAAATGAGTCCTGAAAGAGGGACTAATGAAGAAGAAAGCGGGACAGAAGGACTGGGCTCCCAAAGAGGGACAGTCACTCCAAAAGAGGTACAGTTGGGAGCTATGAAAGTAGTCAAGGTAGACTGGAGGAAATACACTTTTCATCTTGAAATGCTTTTTTTTTGTAATGAGGATCTTTGTTATTGCCTACACATTTCTGTATGACTTCTTTAACTTCAATCCACCCTTCTTTTTGAGGATCCAAAAATGTTGATGAATTTGAAAACAATTTTGCTTTTTGTGGCCAATCATGATGTCTGTAGTTTTTTTTTTTCAATACTTGTTTTCAGCACACCAAAATACATGGACATTTTATAAAAATATAAGCTTTAATAGATTGTCATGGCCTGTATATATTCAGGATAGATTTCAAAGCACAAGGTCAAATGTTAAAAATACAGAATTTAAAGTCTGTAAAAAGTCTCACAGCATATAGCTAGAGTGCACATATTGCATACACGTACCCTGCGTATGAATAGGATTAATACTCAATCAAGAGAATCCCTATTTAAAAGTACAAAAAAATATATAAAATCGCATCAACTACTACTCTCAGCGCTGTTCATACCTATATAGACTCCATTTATAACACAACCCGAGGTGGTTGGGAACCTCTGGCCAGTGAACAACAGCGGGTGAAAAGAACCACACTATCCCCATCTGTACTCCCATACCACCTAAGTGCCTCTCCACCTTTTTAAAATTTTATGAAAATAATCAAACAGCTTTTTAGTCGCAGACCTGTGTAATGATTGCCAAGTTGAGTCATGCAGAAAATTGATTGCTGCATACAAATGGTGGGTGTAAATGTATACAAATGTATGCAGTTTGGAAAATAAATAAAATGCTGCATTTCAGTTTCAAACTGCATAATTGTGCATTCAATTATAATAATATTAGCAGCAGTTCAGGATTATTTTTATCCCATTGATCACCCCTAGTAGTCATCCAAGCTTCCTAAAAATGGAACATGAACTTCCAGAGCAAACTAGTAAAGGATTCTAATGATCCATTTCTTGCTCAATTATCTCTTTTATCCCGAGTTTTTATCTTTGATTTATAATAAGTTTTCAGCACTTTGTAATGAAAAAAGTACCAAACAGTAGGAGAAAAAGAACTCAATTATTTTGAGTATTTTGGTGCTTGCTGCTGTTTTAAAAGGCATTTTATTGAAAAGTTTGAAAATATAACCAAGGAGAAAACTCAGGAGAAAAAGATAATTGCATATGGGTCAACATCCCAGTGATCTGATTGCTGTAACTGATTTTAGATGGAAGACTGGTGAATTGCCCACTAAAACTTGGGCCAACTTTTGTACAGACACAGCTGTAACCTAGAAGCTATGAATGCATCTTACTGTGGAGTAGAGGCACCCTGAATGCGGCTACAAGCATCTAGTGGCACTTTATTTGGCCTGAGGAAGCGGGCGAGTTCCCACAAAATGCGTTGCCTGTGCTTTGTAGTAATACAATTACATTTCTTATGAATTTGTCGTCCTTGAGGTAAGCCACCTAATTTTTTCTATTTTATTTTTTGAATATTTTTTATTGAATATTGGGCGCCTCTTCACTTTACCCTGTGCCTTACTCCCCCACCTAGGGGTGTTCTCCTACACCTGACCCCAAGGGGTTTTATACCACGTAGGCTATCAGAGTGTATGTGCTCTTTGAAAGAGAACGTCCATCTCCAGATCCCCAGGTAGCCCGAGTGGAGTCCGGGGTTGTGCATCTCCACCTGCTTATAGCGGTTGGTTGCCCCTGTGCAACCTACCTTTGTGAGTATTTATCCTTTGTTCTCACAGACAACCACAACCTTTGTGACGAGCTGCAACATTTGGGCTCCTGTTGCCTCTGTGCTTTTTTCTTAGGGTGTATACCTTCACACTCAATCACCACTTACTGTGGAGAGAGTAGGAGAGATGATTCTTACACATGAAGAAGCAGGTTTTGGTGGTCTGAGTGCTTGAATGCTTGATCTTTAGGTGGCATTGGTAGACACACACACACACACACACACACACACACACACACACACACTCTCTCACCCAAATGGTCTTTATTGGACAGTTTTGTAGTTTTTTTCTATGTAGCTTGATGCTTAATGTTTACACTTAGAGGTTGCTGGGGGCATTGTCTGACATTTGATAACCAATGGAGATAAAATTCAAAAATCTGCATGAAAAGTTTGCAAAGTTTTTGTGAAGTTTTAACCACTTACCAACCGCCCACTGCACAGGGGCGGCCGGAAAGTGGATCCCGCAAGGACCAGCTCATGCCCAGAGGCGGCGGTCCTTGTAGGGGCATGAGCAAAGCGATCGCGTCATCCGTGACGTGATCCTCCGCCGGGGACTGGCTCCGCCCCCCTCGCGCTGTAACCCGCCGGCCGTTCAGAAGCGCCGGCAGGTTACTAGCACCCAGATCGCCGCATACAAAGTGTATAATACACTTTGTAATGTATACAAAGTGTATTATACAGGCTGCCTCCTGCCCTGGTGGTCCCAGTGTCCGAGGGACCACCAGGGCAGGCTGCAGCCATCCTAGTCTGCACCCAAGCACACTGATTTACCCACCCCTGCCCCCTGATCGCCCACAGCACCCCTCAGACCCCCCCCTGCCCACCCCCCAGACCACTGTTTGCACCTAATCACCCCCCTAATCACCCATCAATCACTCCCTGTCACTATCTGTCAACGCTATTTTTTTTTATTCCCTAAACTGCCCCCTGCTCCCTCCTGATCACCCCCCCACCCCTCAGATTCTCCCCAGACCCCCCCCCCCCTGTGTACTGTATGCATCTATCCCCCTGATCACCTGTCAATCACCTGTCAATCACACATCAATCACCCCCTGTCACTGCCACCCATTAATCAGCCCCTAACCTGCCCCTTGCGGGCAATCTGATCACCCACCCACACCAATAGATCGCCCGCAGATCCGACGTCAGATCACCTCCCAAGTGTAGTGTTTACATCTGTTCTCTACCCTAAACGCCCACTAATTACCCATCAATCACCCATCAATCACCCCCTATCACCACCTGTCACTGTTACCCATCAGATCAGACCCTAATCTGCCCCTTGCGGGCACCCAATCACCCGCCTACACGCTCAGATTGCCCTCAGACCCCCCTTATCAATTCGCCAATGCAATATTTACATCTGCTCTTCCCTGTAATAACCCACTGATCACCTGTCAATCACCCATCAATCACCCCCTGTCACTGCCACCCATCAATCACCCCGTCACTGCCACCCATCAATCAGCCCCTAACCTGCCCCTTGCAGGCAATCTGATCACCCGATCCGACGTCCGATCACCTCCCAAGTGCAGTGTTTACATCTGTTCTCTACCCTAAACCTCTACCTGGCATTTTAGGGGCCCTAAACCGTAAGGAGTAGTCCAGAAAACAAATGTCTCAAAATGACCTGTGAATAGGACATTGGGCCCCTTAGCGCACCTAGGCTGCAAAAAAGTGTCACACATGTGGTACCGCCGTACTCAGGAGAAGTAGTATAATGTGTTTTGGGGTGTATTTTTACACATACCCATGCTGAGTGGGAGAAATATCTCTGTAAATGGATAATTGTGTTTAAAAAAAAATAAAACAAGTGTCATTTACAGAGATATTTCTCAAACCCAGCATGGGTATGTGTAAAAATACACCCCAAAACACATTACACCACTTCTCCTGAGTACGGCAATACCACATGTGTGGCACTTTTTTGCAGCCTAACTGCGCTAAGGGGTCCAAAGTCCAATGAGCACCTTTAGGCTTTACAGGGGTGCTTACAATTTAGCACCCCCCAAAATGTCAGGACAGTAAACACACCCCACAAATGACCCCATTTTGGAAAGTAGACACTTCAAGGTATTCAGAGAGGGGCATGGTGAGTCCGTGGCAGATTTCACTTTTTTTGTCGCAAAGTGTCATTTTCCGCTTACTTGTGACAAAAAATAATATCTTCTATGAACTCACTATGCCTGTCAGTGAATACTTTGGGATGTCTTCTTTCCAAAATGGGGTCATTTGGGGGGTATTTATACTATCCTGGAATTTTAGCCCCTCATAAAACATGTCAGGTGGTCAGAAAAGTCAGAGATGCTGGAAAATGGGAAAATTCACTTTTTGCACCATAGTTTGTAAACGCTATAACTTTTACCCAAACCAATAAATATAGGCTGAATGGGGGTTTTTTTTTTATCAAAAACATGTTTGTCCACATTTTTCGTGCTGCATGTATACAGAAATTTTACTTTATTTGAAAAATGTCAGCACAGAAGGTTAAAAAAATCATTTTTCGGACAAAATTTATGTCTTTTTTGATGAATATAATAAAAAGTAAAAATCGCAGCAGCAATCAAATAGCACCAAAAGAAAGCTTTATTAGTGACAAGAAAAGGAGCCAAAATTCATTTAGGTGGTAGGTTGTATGAGCGAGCAATAAACCGTGAAAGCTGCAGTGGTCTGAATGGAAAAAAAGTGCCTGGTCCTTAAGGGGGGTAAAGCCCACGGTCATCAAGTGGTTAAAGAATATGAGAATTACCTTGCTCTATGAAAGCTCTTACCTAATCTGGTTGCGGGGCAGTTACTAGTAGCAAATGTAGGCAACTCTGGCTGGTTATTTGTGTTTGAAGAGGTTTCACTTCGAATCAAGGTAGCTTAAAAGTGACTTCCAAGACCACACAATAGGTTCAGCTGCTTTGAGTTACTAATCCTAAATTTTATCAAGTATACAATATGTTACTAAAGGGATTTAAACGTGCTTTTTACAGCATCTTCTTACAGAGGTTAAATATAACTTGAAACACATGAATTCTGCAGAAACGTTTGATAAACACATATTTGTGCAAAAAAAAGACACTTTTCTATTGTCATAACATACTTTCCTTTAACTATCACAGATTTATTCCTCTTTGATTACCTTTTTATGTGACCATACTTTCCCCCATTATTGTCCCACATAGTGTGAGGAATAGGAATTAATTTGACATATCTCCCATCCCTTCTTCCATGCTTCATGGTAACCTATTAATTTCAGCTTGTACTATAAATTAAGTCCCCATCAAAACCCCCTAGGCTTTTCGACACTTGAGATTAGCCTGTTCTTAACCACATTAGCAGCTTGATGTCTATTATTATTCATTGGATCTATCCAGGGTGATGGGTATGGCCTCCTTTAATTGTCTCCGCTTCCTCTATCTTCTTTCATCAGAAATGAAAATGAAGGAAAAATTAGTCTCTCCTCTGGCTAGAAATCCCCATTGTATGGACTGACACCAGGAAGTCCTGTGGGACATTCCTGGTTGCCTTTTGGCTTCATGTGTCATTAGCACTACAAGAGAAGAAAGTAAAGACCTCTGCCTGTATCAACATAGATACCAGCCACATGATTAGCTTTTACACACAATCACAATAAGTAGCTGCAAATCTAATAAATATGCATTGGTCAGGCGAATTTGCCTTATAAAGTTATGTATGTCTACAATTTATTCCCTCAGATGAAATCATGTTTTTAAATGCCTTTCTTTAATTCCCAAATGGATTTTGAAAGCATAATTAAGTGCAGCATATGAGAATGATGTGAAATGCTTTGGACTTAGGCTTGTTCTTCTTCTTCTTTTTTTTTTTTTTTTGGGGGGGGGGGGGATAAGCAGTCATCCAGTAATACTGAATTGAGCTTTAAAACCTACTGCATTCAAAGTAATGTCAGACTCTTCAGTTAAGTGGACCATTGTTAAAAAAAAAATCTCCATTTTTAGTCATGGACAAATTATTTTAATAAAAGAGCGTATTTGCATGTACGCTTTAAAGTAAAAAAACTATATGATAAATGCCAGATTTTAACACATACACTGCTTTTTGCCATTATTTTAAGCACGTATCTTTTTGTTACAGTAAATTTGGGGTATTTTAATTTACTATTCTTCTCTCACATGTATGGCAAGTCCAATGCCGTTTTAGGCATAAACAAACCAGGCAGATGTCTAGGCTGACAGCTGCTATTTTTAGCAGATTGTGCTTTATGCAATTATCATGCTCAACTGCTAGTTCCTTTGAGAAAGGATGTCCAACTCCATTCCTCGAGGGCCATATCCATGCCAGTGTTTAGGATGGACAGACAAATGGAGAAACGTGTTTTACTTGATGCAGCACACTTTTCATCGTTGAGTCCCATCAATTAATTTAAGCTGTGCCAGAAATTTAGAGAGAGAGTACCTCTGCCCTTGAGGACTGGAATTGGACACCTCTGCTTTAATGATATGGATGAATGGTAATTTAAACACATAAACGGGCAACACTGATTAACATAACAAAGATTGCCTGACTAGGACTACAATGAATGGTAGGTCATTTTCATGAGCTAATTCATCTGTAATTGGTTTGGTTTGGTCTGTCTTGGTTGTCCCAACACTTCTGGATTTCCAGGACAGTATTCCAACCTGTAAAGACCGGCGCTCATTTATAGATTTGTTTTGAGAAACATAATTTTGTACCTAACTTATTAATTAATCATTGCTGTATGGAAAGCAAATTAATATAAGCTACAGACTTCCTATTTAATAAGTTTAAAGAACAACTATCAAAGAGACTGTCCTTCTGTAAACCCCACATACCTATAGAGCTTTTAGCCAGCAACAATAGAACGTTTTTCAGAAGTCTCTCATCACAGCTTATGGAAAAACATGCCTTGTTGATAAGCGGTTTGTAACAGTTTGTGTCAGTGACAATGCTAGAGACAAGAGCTATACCACGTAGTTAGGTTCCACGTCTCTGTCACTATTCACAGTGGAATGATTTACTGTTTTTTTTACACTGCTCACACACACACTGCTTTATCACAGATCATATGAGAACACCTTGGAGATCAGTTAGCTACAGAAAAAGGATCTGAAGAGAAGGACATATTCCATTCCTGTGGCGTGCATGCTTCCCCTTACCATTCAGAATTTGCTGTTTTTGTCTTTAAACTGTTTATTTTACACTGTGAGGCAGAAAGAGAGAGAAACAATATTGGCCACACAGAACTGCAGCTCTGTTAGTGCTGTGGGCAGAGAAAAGACTTCCTCTGCATCACTCTCGCATACAGCATCTCCTTGTGTAAAGTTTGCTGCATGGTTGAGTGATGCACAGTGACTCCATGTGATGTTGTAGGTCTTTGGTGCTGGTCTGTGGGTTGACTCTGACTGTTCTCACCATTCGTTGCTTCTGTTTATCGGATATTTTTCTTGGTCTGCCACTTCAAGCCTTAACTTGAACCGAACCTGTGGTCTTCCATTTCCTCAACATGTTCCCCCTAACTGTGGAAACAGACAGCTGAAATCTCTGAGTCAGCTTTCTGTATTCTTCCCCTAAATCATGATTGGGAACAATCTTTGTCTTCAGGTCATTTGAGAGTTGTTTTGAGACCCCCATGTTGCTACTCTTCAGAGAAACTTAAAAGAGGAGGGAAACTTGCAATTGATCCCCTTCAATACTCTTTCTCATAATTTGATTCACCTGTGTATGTAGGTCAGGGGTCATTTAGCTTACCAAGCCAATTTGAGTTCCAATAATTAGTTCTAAAGGTTTTGGAATCAATAAAATTACAAATGTGCCCACATTTATGCACGTGCCTAATTTTATTAAAACAATTATTGCACACTTTCTGTAAATCCAATAAACTTTATTTCACTTCTCAAATATCACTGTGTGTGTCTCCTATATGATATATTTAACTGACATTTTTCTCGTAACAACCAACGTTTTATACAGCAAAATTATGAAAATTAACAAGGTTGCCCAAACTTTCGCATCCCACTGTATTTGTGACATTTAGAATTTTAGTTAACTTTGACAGTCGTTCTTTAAGGGGTGGGGGATGGACAACAGCTGCCTTGCCTTGGGCATCAAAATGTCCAGAAATTGCCCTGGGCAAGATGACTGCCACTGAATAAGTAGCATTGAAGGGCCTGGTTTTTGCTAAATAAGCTGGTAACTTGCACTATTACACAGTATTGGATTTTTCACAGATAACATTGTCCATCATTTTGGCATCTTTCATGGGTGTAAACAAGACAAGATAAACTCCATTATCTCAGTGGATCTCAAGGTTTAGTCCAAAAGGTGGGCATCCACAGTGCGGTAATAGACCATCTATTCATTGATAAATTACTCCCTAATAAGAAAGAGATTGAGGTGTAGTGATTATTCTACCATCTTAACCACTTATTCCATAGCAGAGAGCTGGTCAAGAATAGATAAAAACACTTAAACCACTAGCTTCATACCAACCAATGCTGAGCAAATCTCAGTGGTCTTTGATCTCCCTCTGATTGTCCCTCTGCCCTATCAATAAAAAGTACTGCAGTATGCTAACATACATTTGAATGATAACCTGAAAAAAATTAGCCATAGACTTTATTGAACTACTTTCAGAGGTCAACAGATCACCAGAGGTCTCATCAAAATAATCCTATATTTGGGAAATGTCAAAATACTGATTAGAGAAGGAGGCTCAGACATGTAATAACTAGAGTGAAAACAGAAACTGGAATCTTTAACTTATCATTCTAAAAATAAAACTGTTATATGCTCAATTTAGATCTAAAGGTATGTACATATGTCCATCCCCCACCCCTTAAAGAACGACTGTCAAAGTTAACTAAAATTCTAAATGTCACAAATACAGTGGGATTCGCCCTTTCCTGACCCCTGCCACCACCAAACTCCTCATCCATGCCCTCATAATTTCCCGCCTCGACTACTGCAATGCCCTTCTGTCTGGACTCAATAAGACCCGAATAGCCCCACTGCAGTCCATCATGAATGCGGCTGCCAGAATTATCCACTCCTCCCATCGCTCCACCAGGGCGACTCCCCTCCGTGAATCCCTCCACTGGCTTCCTATCCAGTCCAGAATCAGATTCAAGATATTGTGTCTGACCTACAAATCCATCCACAAAACCTGTCCAACCTACATTTCTGATCTTACTCAGAGATACACACCAAGCCGCTCACTCCGCTCCTCCAATGAACTTCGCCTGACCGTCCCCCGCATCACCCAGTCCCATGCACACCTCCAAGACTTCTCAAGAGCCGCTCCGACACTATGGAACTCCCTACCTCCACCCATTAGGGCAGCCCCCTCCTTCAACACCTTCAAGAAGGCCCTCAAAACTCACCTTTTCACTCTTGCCTACCACCCCTCACAATTGCTCTAAACCCAGCCGAACTCTGGTCCCCTACCTCTCGTGTCCCTACCTCTCCCTCTAGATTGTAAGCCTTTGGGCAGGGTCCTCACTCCTTTTGTGTCCTACCTGATCATGCACCTCTATTACTGTGCACCCATGCTATGCATTTGAGTGAACCTAACTTGCCTAACTCCATGCTCCCATCCAGTGACTGACTAAGCATTACCTTGTACTCATACTGTGCTGTGTGATCTGGTTTTCTTGTATTCCTGTATTGTCATATTGCTGTTTGTCACCCCTAAATATTGTCTGTAACCTAAATTAATGTCCAGCGCTGCGTAATATGTTGGCGCTTTATAAATACAACAAATAAATACATAAATAAATAAATATGCTAGATTTTAGCCACTCAAAATTTACCATGACACTTTGGTGTACATACTGGTGCTCACCAATGTTGGTGCACTCATCAATGATCTCCCAAGTTAGATATTACTCGAATGACTGCTATTGTAGTTTCAATTGAGCTGTATACCTCATACTCACAATCCTCCTCCTCTTTCCATAAGAGAAAATGGTCTTATCTAGTTCACTTTTGTCCCTGAGTTTTCTGCTACGAGATATTTCATCTTCTCTTTAAAATAACGTTTCAGCACTTTGCAATTGACAAAGTACCAAAAAGTAGGTGAAAAAGTACTGTCAATTTTTTCAAGTATTTCCTTGCCTGCTGATGGTTTAAAATATATTATTTAAAAAGGTGTGAACATGTCACATACTGTAGGAGAAAACTTGGGAGAAAATGTTAATTGCATATGGGCCAATGAACTGTTAGCACATCTACACTCTGGGCTGTATGCAATTTGCTTTTTCACCTGAGTTTTCTCCTATGAGGAAAATTTTCATCTTTGATTTAAAATAACATTTTAGCACTTGCAATGAAAAAAGTATAAAAAAGTAGGAAAATATTACTACCAAAATTATGTTGAGTATTTTATTTTGCTTGCTGATGGTTTAAAAGACATTTTAGTAACAAGTTTGAGAATATCACCTAGGAGAGAACTCAGGAGAAAAAGTGAATTGCATATGGGCCTCTGTGTAGGAATGAAATGTCAACTAAAGCAATCATGGAAGATTCAGGAGACATACATGGTATTTCCTATGACAACACAGCCTTAAATACTTCTTTTAAGTGGACTGTTTTTAACAAAAGGGACATGCTATGGATGACATTTAACTGATAAAAATTAGACGGGGCAATCTGTATATTACTAATTGTGAGCAAATACAGATTCTTAGGAGAGAAAAAAACTATTTTAAGAAGAAAAAAAAAGGTACTGTAAGTTTACTTTGTATTTGCAGAATTCCCTTTCCCCAGCCACATTACCAGGTCAACAACCCCATGACAGCCCTGTTTACAGATTACATTATTTCAAAGGTCCCATGATGCATTATAGAGTTGGAATAAATCTTCAATTTTGTGTATAAGCCTTTGGCTATTCTCTATCCTTACCTTAGAGATTTTCTTAGTTATATAGAGGTTTGGGCTACACCAGCCAGAAGCTAACTGAGATCTGGTCACTGGGAGATTGTGGTCTATCTTTGTATTACCCTGGACTGAAGAACATCAACCTTTAAAGCAACTAAAATAAGTGGAGTGGAAGGAACAGAAAATGATAATCTGCAAATAGCAAAAGAAACTGCAGGCATACGAAAGCAAAATATATGTTCTTTGTCCTAATCATGTCTTCAGCCCGTAATGTATGAACTTCATTATTATGTTTATTGCATGGCAATAAAATTAATTATTGCAGGTAATATATTAATTCTTAGTTGAAGGCGAGGCGAGTGAAAAAGTAAAGTAGGGAAAAATATTCCAATCACAGCACACCATACCCTCATAACTGTAAAATAATCACAATTTAATTTAAAAAAGACCAAATAAAATCCTGGATAAATGTATGGGGTCTCTAATAAAGTAGGAAAATAGCAAACATGGACGTTTCACAATTATAATTTCATCCTGAGGCAATCATTTAATGTCAGGCAGAACAGTGACTATTTAGAGAAAATGATAAATGCAATATGACATGTAGCTTGTACTATCTAGCAGGAGAAGAGAGAGGGTCAGCTGAAGTTTACCGTTGTACACAGAAAATAATGGCAATCTTATCATGAACAACATAGTAATCTTCTTCCACTTCAACACAGCAGCAGGTAAAGTGCTCAGAGGCTGTACTGTATTTATGTCAACAAAAAGGTTACATTGAATCTAAAAAAAAGTTCTTGTGGCAGTTATTTAAATGTTGTAAATGCTATTTATTTGCATTGTCACTTTTAATTATAGTTATGTACTATATTATGTGCCCTGTACCATACTATTCTATTGTGACCTTTGAATGACTTTGACCTTTGAGTCTTTAATAAATGTCAATATCCAACACAAAATATTTCTATTAGATCCAAAACCTGTGCTCATATTTACTTTGTATGCCAGTTATTTTTATCGGTATAGGAAAAGCTTTCTGTTCCATTTGTTACTTGGGTGATACATTGTTTTCCATACTTTTTGATCAACGTTTATATGCAGGGAACAGTTTTTGTCATTCTTTTAGACTTATTTTCCCCTCTGTGGGCTACCATCGAAAATGGCTAGCATTGCTCCAGTCCACAATGAAATCTACCATTCGTTCTATCCACCTCTTATATCAACTGCTCCTCTTTTTATCCATTTGCTTAACTGTTAAATAGTCTGTCTTCTTACTATCATATATTTCCTTAGTAAGTTTTTGATTCAAAAACACTGCAGTAAGCTGTGCCATCCTTGTGGGTACTACTATACCCGGGCAAATTAACTTCTAGTACTGTGATTTCATGACTGATTGTGCCAATTTCTTCCTAAGGGAGGCTTGTTAAATTTCTTTAATCTAGTTTGCTCCTGTTAAACCTTCCTGATTTAGATACCTCTGGGTCAATCCTAATCCCAGGCCTGTGAGCATGGAGTAAACAAGGATCCTTATCTTAGCTAACCTC
This sequence comes from Hyperolius riggenbachi, assembly GCF_040937935.1. NCBI lineage: Eukaryota > Metazoa > Chordata > Amphibia > Anura > Hyperoliidae > Hyperolius > Hyperolius riggenbachi. The sequence goes on along the minus strand of NC_090655.1, from coordinate 137,417,869 downwards.
TAACCCCATTTAGATGGTCTGTTTGAGTTAAGGCATCTTAATGACATGTATTTATGCTTGAAAAAAATATCTGTTTTCCCTTTTGATGTTGCATGTATAAAGCTGTCTGTACCACCAGCTTGCAAACTAACAGGATATAAGCCTGACGAAGGCTGCAAGGCCGAAAGCTTGCTTATTTTTATTTATTTTTAGTTAGTCAATAAATGGTATCATCCTGATTTAAAACTTCTTACCTTTACTGAGGTACAAGTAAGTACTGTCTGCTGTGTTCTATGGTCAGCTAACTGGCTGAAGATTAAGATGTTATTGGTCCAGCTCCTAGGAAAGCAGATGAAAATGAGCATGGCCTCTCCCTTTTCGAACCCTTCAGCAGTCCCATCGCCACCAGTAGAGAGAACATGGCTCCAAAATGAAATGTTGTTATAGCCCCCTCTGCTTTAAAAGCTCTGTCACAACAGCAGATGGGACATAGCCCTTGGATCAGGCAACAAACCCCCCTTCAATTAAATAAAATGGCATCCTCTCTACTGATTGATATGGGGTAAAATCAGTGTGGGTATTTATTTGAAAACTTCGAGATAAAGTAAAGGCATAATTATTAAAATAGGATTTAAAACCGGAGGTAATGACATGGCCAGAGAAGCCTACTGAAACAACACCCAGAATCCTTTTCAGTCCACACAGGCCCATTTGCAATTAACTTTTTTTCTTCTGAGTTTTCTCCTACTAGATCATTGTCTTATTCTCTTTAAAATAAATTTTAAGCATTTTACACTTGAAACGACACCTAAAAGTTGGTGAAAAGTTATTTTGAGTATTGACTTGCTTGTTGGTGCTTTGACCATTTGAGGACCTTGTTAAACTTGTTAAACCCCTAAAGACTAGGCCATTTTTCATAAATTGGGCCACTGCAGCTTTAAGGACTTGCTGCAGGGCCGCACAACTCAGCACACAAGTGATTCCCCCCCCCCTTTCTCCCCACCAACAGAGCTCTCTGTTGGTGGGGTCTGATCGCTCCCCCAGTGTTTGTTTATTTTTTTATAAATATTTTTATTATTATTATTTTGTTTATAAAAATGCATATTTTTTTCAGAATTTTCCCTCCCTCCCCCAGTCAGCCCTATCACTGCTATCGGCTGTGATAGGCTTCAGCCTATCACCGCCAATCGCTTCTGTGTCCCCCAGGGGGACAGCGATGTGACACAGCTGTCCCCAGTACAGTGCTGCCTTAGATCGCAGCGCTGTACAGGTATATTAGACAGTGGATTCGCCGTCTAACCGTCTCCGAGCGGTGGTCCCTGCTGGGAGACTGAAGGCAGAGCGGACCTCCGCCTTCTAAGAGGAGATGCGCGCGCATTGGCGCGCACGCTCCTGCTAGCCCCATATAAGACTGTTAATGGCAATCGGCGTGGAGCAGTCCTAGGCCTGCTGCCACATTCACGCCAATTGGCGTGGAGCGGTCAGCAAGAAGTTAAACTGCATTTTATTACAAGGTGTGAAAATATCACCAAGGAGAAAAAAGTGAATTGCATATGGGCCACAGTCTTTCATCATCACCACCTCATACTTATGTATTCAGGACTTTTTCCTTAAGAACTCCTAGTTCTGGAATTTTCTTCCACTACCCATTTGTCACTCTTGCCCTTGAGACCTTTAGGCACCTTAAAGAGGAACTCCGGTGAAAATAATTTAATATAAAAAGGTGCTTAATTTTTTACAATAATTATGTATACATGATTTAGTCAGAGTTTGCTCATTGTAAAATCTTTCCTCTCCCAGATTCACATTCTGACATGTAATACATGGTGACATTGTTACTGTGGGCAGATTATGTAGCTGTTCTGGCTTTAACAGACAGCTATAAACAGCCATTTCCTGTGTGTGTCATTGTTACATTGTGGCAGTTTGCCCAGAGTACCGTACGGTACCAGAGCCTCTTGTGGGAGGGGTTTCAGCACAAAATCAGTCATACAGCGCCCCCTGATGGTCTGTTTGTGAAAATCATTATATTTTTCATGTAAAAGTGGGTATCAGCTACTGATTGGGATAAAGTTCAATTCTTGGTCGGAGTTGCTCTTTAAGGCTGCTTTCACAGTGGGACGTTACAGGCGCACGTTAGAGCAGCCTGTAACGCAGCCCACCGAACAACAATGAAAAATCAATGGGTTGTTCACAGTGCCCACGTTGCGTTACACAGTAACGCTGCATGTTCGTTTGAAGTGCAGCATGCTGTGCGTTCTAGCGGCTAAAGCCGCGTTAGACTGTTTGCACATGCTCAGTATGTTTTTTTTTATTTCAGGGGCGGAGAGGAGGCAGGGAGAGGCCGCTACGTAGCCAGGTACATGGCTACTTGACATTCACTGCACTTGCAGTGTTTACTTCTTAGAGCGCCCGCTGATTGGCTGGTGGGACCACGTGATGCGGAGAGCTCCGCTCACATGGTCTCCGCAGCGCCTCCGACAGAGCAGGAGCACCAAGAGCTGCTTGTAACGCGGCTCTTGGTAGCGTCCTGCTCCAACACCACCAGGCGTTGCATTAGGGGCACGTTATGTGCCCTATAACATCCCCTAATCGCAACGTCCTGGTGTGTAAGAGCCCTAAAAGTGTGTGATTTTGTTTATTGCATTGCAGATCTAGGATGGTCAGATGTAAGCTGCTCCATAAGTGTTCCAGTTCTGCCACCATGCTTGAATAGACAAAAGTAAACATGCTCTGTTGTTAATGTAGTAAATATTCTGGGTTTTTTATTTGTTTTCCGCTAAAATCATGTCTAGTACAAGCAAAACAATTGTGTATACTAGAGTATATGGTAACCACCAGTAATATTTTTTTTTCTATAGCAGACAGTATTGATGTGTCTGCCTCATTTGGGGACCAGTAGAAGAGATGAATAAGACATAGCAAACATAATGCAGAATTTCAGTACAGTGGGTGTGTAATATGTAAAACAATCCTCTTCATCCAGAAGTTGTAGCCATTGGTCTATTGTAGCACTTTTGAGTGAATTGTTACAGGATACATAGTTTATCACTACCAAGGCTGGTTCTAGATTTTTTGTGGTTGTCTGAGGCAAATTTGTGAGGATGTGCTCTCCCCCCCCCCACCATACCCCACCCCCTCCCCCCAACAATTTACTCTGCTTCATTTAATGTTCTCAGTCAGCAAGGAAGCATATGCAACAATTTGAGACATGACATGCTGAAGCTCAACACAATAACACACTGGCTGGCTGGGAGTCTGTGACAAACAAGCTGCTCAGCCTTAGCCAGTCAGCAGCCGCCATCCATTTCTCCTCAGTCAGGACAGCAGTGCCACCTCCTCCCTTCTGCTATGTGAGTGAAATGAGACATTGCTGCTCTCCTGCTCCCCTTCTCCTCACTCATTGCCAGACTCCTCACACAGCGCAACAAGCTGCTTTTCCCCAATGGTTACCTCTTCACCTCGCTCGCTCTCCTCTTGCTTCTGTCCCTACTCTGACTGCATGCTGTCAGTGTAAACGCACAGTACAAACATGCTGCCCCTGTAATCTCTGTACCTGATGAAAGTGTTTTAACTTGCCTCATGAGAGAACTGGCCCTGATCAGTACCACAAGGATTTTTGTAGTGGGGCTAAAGGGATCCAAAAGACTCTACTGAAAAATCTGTGGCAAGTTTAAAGTGAACATCCGGACTAAAAATCGACTCAGCAGCACTAAAAAGGCTTTGTGTTTCTTTAACAGTTTCACAGCATTAGAACTTTGTTTCTCTTATACAAACCTCATTTTTAGCTGCACAGAAGAAAACTGCCCGGGCTTTTTTCCCCTGATGCTGTGCAAAGCATGATGGGATTTCTGATTTTGTTGTTCTCTTTCTGCTGTTTTGGTGCAATAATTTATTTTTTTTTAACATTTCGAATTTTACATTTGAAGCCTAGCGTGTGCAGCTGGGAGGGGTAATCAGGACACAGGATAGTTGGAACTGTGTCTCCTGCTCCTTGTCACCTCCTTTCAACCAAAAAGATGGCTGCCCCCATGACAAAGATGGCAGCCCCCATGAATCACAAACATTTGCCTGTTCTTTTACAACAGGGTGGGTATGAGATTATATTACCTATCCTAATTAACATAACTAATGTAACTTGATGACAGTATGTTTGTTTAGGCCGAAGTTCCCCTTTAACTCCTTCAAAATGGAACAATATTTTAGATTATGCTTGGTAAAAGGGGCTTCGTAAAGGGTTTGTTAAAAGATTTCAGGTTCCTGCAGGCCCACTTAAAATAAAAACCTGGTAGTTTTTGTCTTCATAACATCTCACTGCCAGATCTCATTGCAGTGTCGTAGAACTTTGTTTCCTTGACTCCTGAAGCAGTTGAAGCAGTAAGACAGTTCTTACCACTACTTTTCATAGTTTGGTAAATGTTTGTACAAGAATTTGGTTGGTATTAGGGATGAATGCACAGATTTTGCATAACTCCTACTTTGGAAAAAAAAAAAAACTATTTCGGGTTGAAAGTTGGAATTCAGAACTTAGAGAATTCTGATGCACACATTCTGAAAGTAATGTAGAATTACGCTATAAATGTGCAATGTGTCTACTGGGCATATTACACAACAGCATACAGACAGTTCATTACTGACAAATGCCTTGTCTTTGTGGAAAAATTATGCAATACTGTTTTTATGACATATTTTTGTTGTTAATGTTACAGTATTGCATAAACTGTTAAAAGCACATTGACAACAACCAAAAAACATAGTTTATACTATATGTCAAAATTCAAAGTTGTACGAAAGTAAATCATTTATCCACATTTCACCATGTTTAACACAGGACTCAACTTACAAACAAATTCAACTTACAAACAACCTCCCGGAACAAAACCTGTTTGTGATTAGGCAACGACCTCTATACATGCCCATTTTTAGGGCCGTGCGGCCCGTGCCGCCGCCCTGGGCGCTGTTGGGAGGGGGGGCGCTGTAATGGAGGGGGGAGCCGGAGCCGCGGGGAGGGCAGCCCGACCTCTCCCTCCCTCTCCCCGGGCCGCCCTCTGTGCTCCCCCCTCAGATTAGATGCAGAGTAATTAATTAGCGCAGCAGGAAGCGTACATAACTACTCACCTTCCTGCGTTCCACTGGCCGCTCACTCGCCGCTGATCTCCTCTCAGCATAGACGCTGATACACACGCTGCTTTCGGTTTAGCCGGGAGGGAGAGCCGGGAGGGAGAGGTCGGACTTCCCTCCCCGTGGCTCTGGCTCCCCCCTCCATTATGGGGGGAAGCTGCCTATCTAACCTATATTGGGGGACACCTACCTAATCTCACCTATACTTGGGGGCAGCTACCTATCTCACCTATACTGGGGGGCAGCTACCTATCTAACCTATACTGGGGGGCACCTACCTAATCTAACCTATACTGAGGGGCACCTACCTAATCTAACCTATATTGGGGGACACCTACCTAATCTAACCTATACTGGGGGGCAGCTACCTATCTCACCTATACTGGAGACACTTACTTATCTAACCTGTATTAGCAGCACTTACTTATGTAACCTGTATTGGGGGCACCTACCTACCTAGCTAGCCTATACAGGTGGCAACTATACTGGCTACCTATATTGCAGGCACCTACCTAACTAACCTATACTGGGGGCACCTACCTATCTAACCTATGCTGGGGGCAACTATTCTGGCTACCTATATTAGAGGCACCCACCTAGCTAACCTGTACTGGGGCACCTATCTATCTTATCCCGGGGGCGCCTGCCTATCTAACCTATACTGAGGGCAACTATACTGGCTACCTATACTGGAGGCACCTACCTGGCTAACCTATACCAACTATACTGGTTACTTATATTGCAGGCACCAACCTATCTAACCTATACTGGGGGGCACCTACCTATCAAACCTATACTGGGGACACTTACTTATCTAACCTGTATTAGGGGCACTTACTTATGTAACCTGTATTGGGGGCACCTACCTACCTAGATAGCCTATACAGGTGGCAACTATACTGGCTACCTATATTGCAGGCACCTACCTAACTAACCTATACTGGGGGCACCTACCTATCTAACCTATGCTGGGGGCAACTATTCTGGCTACCTATATTAGAGGCACCCACCTAGCTAACCTGTACTGGGGCACCTATCTATCTTATACCGGGGGCGCCTGCCTATCTAACCTATACTGGGGGCAACTATACTGGCTACCTATACTGGAGGCACCTACCTGGCTAACCTATACCGGGTGCAACTATACTGGCTCACCTATGCCTGGCTACCTATACTGGGGGGGGGGTGCAATTTTTACACCCTCGCCCTGGGTGCATTTTAGCCTAGAAACTGCACTGCCTCTATATTATATTAATATAAATCCTAACCCAACTCCAGCCACGAAACCATAATTCTACACCAACCCCCCACCCTAACCTAAACCATCAGCAGCTGCACTGTCATGTTCCAAATAGGCAGAATTCCAACTTTTGCCTAAACATGTCCTGAGTTTTGCATTAAACTTATTAAGTGAAAATGTACATATTTATAATTATTGTTAGTGCAAACATTAGTCATTAGTGAAAACCATTGTGAAACCTTATTTACTAAGAATTATCAAGAAGTTTTGAATCAGGATGATACCATTTACTAAGAATTATACATTACATACTATTACATACATATTACATACCATTACATATTAAGAATTATATGACACACAATCTCAATCAGTTAGTTGGTGGTAACAAGAATAAGGTTTATTAGCCCCTGAATGCAGGCTGGTATTGGCCAGGAAAGTGAAGCCACCAAGCATGGGTCTTCCTCCCCTGAACAATACCAGCCCCCATATTTATCATTAAGGGGTACCTGAGAAAAGGTGAGCAGCAGCAATTCCAAGTCCCTTTGCAAAGCACCCTTATCTAAGATGGCCATTAGGAGCTAGAGGTAATAGTATTAAAGAGGGAAAGGGTTGGTGGACGGTAAGCCTGGAAGCCTATTCAATAAGGTTGGTCCCTAGATATCCACCTTTCCTCAGGGGAATGATTAGAGGGGTACATTACCACGCCTTACAATTGAAAAAAAACAAAACTGAAACAAAATCGTTGAATGAAAACAGGATAAAGGATATTAATTTGTTTTTATTAAAGTTCCAATTAATCTGGGTGTTGCAACTTAGTTATCAAATCTTATAAGTATTTAACAATATATTCCAAATAGTTTCTTCATCACATCTTGTTTGTAGAACCCAAGGATATATCTGCTCTGTTGCTGGCTCACTGATTGCAAATGCTTGGTCAGCTCAATATTTGATCATTAATATCAGCCTAATTTCCTGCTGCCATCTTGGTTTCAAGCAAGCAGACTGGAGCCCAGAATTTAAATGAACAAGGTGTTATTAAAGTGGACCCCACATAAGGAAAGCATAGAGAAATGCACCCTGTGTGTATTTAGAGAGTTTAGCCTGTCTATTTCACCCTTATCAGTGACTAATCACAAGTTGTAATTTGATCCCTCAGCTGTGTCAGCTGACTGCCACAGCAGAGAGGCTAATTTGAAAGCACAGGGTGTTAACAATGTCTGCTTCCATGAAAGCATGAAGTAGATACACATCCTGCAATAATATAACCACAAAAGAAAAGACATCCATATAGCTAATAATAAATAATAATGACAAAAAAATGTCCATGAAATACAAACAAGATTTATTTGGAATGTGTCCCCTTTAAAAAAGTCAGATAAAAACACAACAAGGGGTGCACAAAAGTGATGGAAAATATGTTTCAAGGGGTCTAACACCTGGAGAGGGGCATGGCGGAGTGAGATACACGCCATAAGTCCCGGGGAAAAATCTGGATTGGACGCAAAGCAGCGTTTTAAAGGAAGAAATCACATTGAATGCTAATTTGCAGGCCTAAAGTGCATCTCAGCTGGTGGTGCCGCCACGTGGGTTGAAGGGGAGGCCTGTTCTACTTCCCTCTGCTACCTGTTCTGTCCAAGGCCAGTCCGCCGTTGCTGAGCCTCCCAGCAAGTGGTCCCGCTCCTACACTGGTCTGCAGCACCATCGCTGCTAAGCAGTTCTGAAACTCGAAACCATGGGCGAGAACAGGCAAACCGGATTTGTAATCCTTGCAGCCTTACAGGATTAGATTCGGCAGTGGCTTTTCCCCCGAAAACTGGAGACAGGTGTAGTGGTGTCTGATAATGGTGCCAACATGCTGGCCGCCATTTCAGAAGGTGGCTACACTCACTTACCTTGCTTAGCCCACGTCTTCAACCTTGTAGTCCAGAAATTGCTTACGGACTTTTGATGGTTTGATGGACGCTATGGCCTCAGCACGAAAAGTGTCAGCCCACATCCGTCGCTCCGCAACCGCCACCGCGGCCTTGAAACTGCTGCAGCGCCACCATAGCCTGCCACAGCACAGGCTTATTTCTGATTGTCCGACGCGGTGGAACTCCACCCTCCACATGCTAGAGAGGTTGTGGGAGCAGCAAATGGCGGTCAGGCTATACCTGTCTCAGACATCTTCCTCCAGAACAGGGCCACTGGACTACATTACTGGGGACCAGTGGCAGCTGATTGGACAGTTGTGTAAAGTCTTGGAGCTGTTTGAGCAGGCAACAAAATTGGCAGTGAGGAGGAGCACTGCAGCATATCAGAAGTGCTCCCTATTGTCTTCATGCTGGACAAGGGTCTTGACAAAGTGCTTGGACAGGGGGAGGAAGCCCTACTGAACAGTAGAGTTGGGCCGAACCTCCGATTTTAGGTTCGCGAACCGGGTTCGCGAACTTTTGCGGAAGGTTCGGTTCGCGTTAAAGTTTGCAAACCGCAATAGACTTCAATGGGGATGCGAACTTTGAAAAAAAAAATTTATGCTGGCCACAAAAGTGATGGAAAAGATGTTTCAAGGGGTCTAACACCTGGAGGGGGCATGGTGGAGTGGGATACACGCCAAAAGTCCCCGGGAAAAATCTGGATTTGACGCAAAGCAGCGTTTTAAGGGCAGAAATCATATTGAATGCTAAATGACAGGCCTAAAGTGCTTTAAAACATCTTGCATGTGTATACATCAATCAGGTAGTGTAATTAAGGTACTGCTTCACACTGACACACCAAACTGTTCACTGAACAGAACAGGTATGCAGTGGCGGGTTCACTGAACAGAACAGGTATGCAGTGGCGGGTTCACTGAACAGAACAGGTATACAGTGGCGGGTTCACTGAACAGAACAGGTATGCAGTGGCGGGTTCAATGAACAGAACAGGTATGCAGTGGCGGGTTCACTGAACAGAACAGGTATACAGTGGCGGGTTCACTGAACAGAACAGGTATACAGTGGCGGGTTCACTGAACAGAACAGGTATGCAGTGGCGGGTTCACTGAACAGAACAGGTATGCAGTGGCGGGTTCACTGAACAGAACAGGTATACAGTGGCGGGTTCACTGAACAGAACAGGTATGCAGTGGCGGGTTCACTGAACAGTACAGGTATGCAGTGGCAGGTTCACTGAACAGGTATGCAGTGGTGGGTTCACAGTACAGGTATGCAGTGGTGGGTTCACAGTACAGGTATGCAGTGGTGGGTTCACAGAACAGGTATGCAGTGGCAGGTTCACTGAACAGGTATGCAGTGGCGGGTTCACAGTACAGGTATGCAGTGGTGGGTTCACAGAACAGGTATGCAGTGGTGGGTTCACAGAACAGGTATGCAGTGGTGGGTTCACAGAACAGGTATGCAGTGGTGGGTTCACAGAACAGGTATGCAGTGGCAGGTTCACTGAACAGGTATGCAGTGGTGGGTTCACAGTACAGGTATTCGGTGGTGGGTTCACAGAACAGGTATGCAGTGGTGGGTTCACAGAACAGGTATGCAGTGGTGGGTTCACAGAACAGGTATGCAGTGGTGGGTTCACAGAACAGGTATGCAGTGGTGGGTTCACAGAACAGGTATGCAGTGGTGGGTTCACAGAACAGGTATGCAGTGGTGGGTTCACAGTACAGGTATGCAGTGGTGGGTTCACAGAACAGGTATGCAGCCAGGGACAAGCTAAGCCTAACTAATCTTTCCCTATGAGAGAGTGTGCAGCAGCTCGCCCTACTCTCACTAATGCAGGCACACGAGTGACTGTAATGGTCGCCGCTGCCTGCCTTTTAGTAGGGGGGAGTGGCTCCAGGGGCTAGTGTAGCCTAATTGGCTACACTGGGCCTGCTGACTGTGATGTAGAGGGTCAAAGTTGACCCTCATGGTGCATTATGGGGCGAACCGAACTTCCGCAAAAGTTCGCCTGCGGGACGTGAACGCGAACCACGGAAGTTCGCATGGAACCGTTCGCAGGCGAACCGTTCGGCCCAACTCTACTGAACAGTGTTCAGTCAAGTGGGGGAGTGAGTGAGCATGCTCAAGTCCTGGATGAGGAGGCAGAGCTTGTGGAAGCGGAAGAGCCCATTGTCCGGGGGTGGGAAGAAGATTCTGATGTGGAGCTGGAGCATGGTGACAGTTCTGACAGCCAGGAAGAGGTGATTAATGGCAGGCATCTCTTCCCTATGGCTGTGCATATGCTCCAGTGACTCCGTAAGGACCCCCGGATTAAAACTTTAAAATCAAGGCTCGACATGTGGGTTGCCACCATCTTAGATCCCAAGTGCAAGAGGAAAATTCAGAAGTGAATACCCACCTCCCAAGCAGACGCCAGGATGAGCCAAATCCGGGATGCCCTTCTTTGTTGGGTAGAAGATGCGTTTCCTGAACCTGTATCCCGGACCCAAGCTACCAAGCATCATCATACTCAGCAAAGGTCTGGTGGTTTCACTCCCAGCAGCAGCACCAATAGCCAATCTGTGAACCTGCTGAGTATGTTGAAGGAATTTTAGCAGCCAATGCCAGATACTCCTTCTAGCAGCAGCACCACCAGCGGGCAAAGTAGTCACCGCCATCGGCTGGCCCGTATGGTGAATGATTACTTGGGGTCGGCCAGTGCTCCAGACAATATGGAGAGTAATGATGACCCCATGAAGTATTGGACAAAACAACTGGATACCTGGCCTGAACTCGCTCAGTATGCACTGGCGGTTCTTGCGTGCCCCGCCACCAGTGTTCTTTCTGAGCGAGTATTTAGTGCTGCAGGTGGGGTGGTCACCGACCAGCGGACCCGTTTGTCCACAGACAATGTGGACATACTAACGTTCATAAAAATGGATGAGATAATGGATCAGTGATAATTACAAGGCCCCTCTCACTGATTCACCATGAAGACTGGACAGACTAAATTAAAATGTTGCTGTAATGACTGCTGTGGAACCACCTCTAGGTCCCATGGCCTACGACAACTCCTGCTGCTCCCCCCAAAAAAATTATAATGACTGCTGTGGAACCATCTCTAGGTCCCATGGCCTACGGCAATTCCTGCTGCTCCAAACAAAAATTGTGATGACCGCTGTGGAACTACCTATCTCTAGGTCCTATGGCCTACGACAACTCCTGCAGCTCCCAAAAAAAATGACTGCTGTGAAACCACCTCTAGGTCCCATGGCCCAGGACAACTCCTGCTGCTCCAAACAAAAATTGTAATGACCGCCGTGGAACCACCTCTAGGTCCCATGGCCTACGACAACTCCTGCTGCTCCCAAAAACAAATTATAATGACTGCTGTGGAACCACCTCTAGGTCCCATGCCCTACGACAACTCCTGCTGCTCCAAACAAAAATTGTGATGACCGCCGTGGAACCACCTCTAGGTCCCATGGCCTACGACAACTCCTGCTGCTCCCCAAAAAAAATTATGACTGCTATGAAACCACCCCTAGGTCCCATGACCTACGACAACTCCTGCTACTCCCCAAAAAAATTATAATGGTTGCTGTGAAACCACCTCTAGGTCCCATGACCTACGACAACTTCTGCTGCTCCCAAAAAAAAAAATTATGACTGCTGTGAAGCCACCTCTAGGTCCCATGGCCTATGACTACTCCTGCTGCTCCCCCCAAAAAATTATAATGACTGCTATGAAACCACCTCTAGGTCCCTTGGCCTACGACAACTCCTGCTGCTCCAAACAAAAATTGTGATGACCGCCTTGAAACCACCTCTAGGTCCCATGGCCTATGACAACTCCAGCTGCTCCAAAAAAAAAGCAGCCAATGGGCTCTCGCACACTCACCCTAACCCCGCCCACCTAACACCTCCCATACATCCAATTGGCCCTTTTAGCAAGAACCTGTATATATAAGGAGTTGAGCGTCCTCACCACTTCACTGAGGCGCTACACCTGCTATTGACGAAATTCTGGTGAATTCTTTGTTATTTTATTTGCACACTTTACCCTGTATTTCTGGCCCCCTGTTCTCTTCTCAATGCTCTATTACCCATTACTCTTGCTGACATATACCCTTTTCCATTACCAATACCACTCATTGCAAAATCTGTGTAAAAAACACCCCATAGCCCATTACTATCATGAGCACCATAGCCTCTACCCCTATTGTCTACTTGTACACCCGACTCTTTTATGCCATCTCCACGAAGCAATTTTTCATATGGTATGCTTTATGATATGCAATATATTGATATGCAAATTTGTAACTGCAGAATTTACTATAGCATAATGTACTGTCTCTTGTCTACAGTTTTGTCCCCACGTTTACTGCCTGATGAAGCGGGCTGGGCCTGCGAAACGCGTTGCACTTTTTTGGGGTACTATTTAATAAATGTGATTGCTGCTATTCAGACAGTCTTTCATGTCTGCTTTATGGAGGTAAGTCCACCACTTCCTCCCAGCAAATTTTAAAGTTTTTATCCGCTTTTATCCTGCTGGCGCCTCTGTTCTCCTACTGCTATACCATGTCCACCCCTGGTGGAGGGGTCATATACCCCCTTTCGCATCTACAGAGAGCGACTTCTTATCCCTGAGTGAGGACAGGTCTAATCTCCTCACCTGCCTATACAGTGGTTACCTTTGTGGTAACCCACGTTTGTGAGTATAATTCTCACGATAACCTTTACTTCCTTTATGCTTAACATGCTACACTATATTGGGCTCTCGGTTTCTCTACATTTTACCACTACAGCCAAAGTTATCAGCAGGACTGCCAGGAAACTGGTACTTGTTTAAAAGGAAACATCCATTACGTTCCCTTTAACATTGGGGAAATGGTTCCGCTGAAATGCCGAATTTCGCGGAATACCGCGGGGATCCGCTGGAATATAGCGGTTACGGAATTTCATTACCGCGGAACCCGGAATTTCCACGGTATCGAAAATCGCCTGTTCCGATCATCCCTACTAGTGCTCACTGCTCAGCCTCTCCTTGCAGAGATAGTATATGCAAATCAAAAACATGTTTTATTCTGTTATGGTCCTTTGCTGACTTTCAAGCAATTGTTAATCTATCTCATTGGTTCCCAACCCATGTGCCGCGACACATACATGTGTCGCGGCAGCTTCGGGTATGTGTCGCGGCTCTCTGAGGGGAGCAGCGCAGCGGAGGTAAAGCTGTGGGCAGCGGCGGAGAAGGGGGCCATCTCCCCCCCTTCTCTCACCTTAGGGTGCTTTGCCTTCCTCGCTCTCCCCTCCGATCTGTGTGTGTGGCGGCGTTTGGCAGCGGGCGGGACTTACCTTCCGTGTCGCTCCATGCGCCGGCCGGAAGTTCTGGTGTCGCAGCCGCTGCTCTGGTCTGGATCATGCCAGAGTAGTGGCAAATCATCCCGCGACGAGACCAGACGGAGGACACGGAAGGTAAGTTCCGCCCCTCTGCCAGCCACCGCACTTCATTCCGGAGGAGAGAGCGAGTGAGGGAGAGCACCCTGAGGTGCCGCTCTCCTTCCCTCGCTCTCTCCTCCTGGGGGGGGGGGGGGGGCACCTGGCTACAATATACTGGGCACATATACCTCTGGCTACATATACCGGGGACATATACTCCTGCCTACATATACTGGGGACATATACACCTGCCTACATATACTGGGGACATATACTCCTGCCTACATATACTGGGGACATATACTCCTGTCTACATATACTGGGGACATATACTCCTGACTACATATACTGGGGACATATACTCCTGACTACATATACTGGGGACATATACCCCCTGGCTACATATACCGGGGACATATACACCTGCCTACATATACTGGGGACATATACCCCTGCCTACATATACTGGGGACATATACCCCTGCCTACATATACTGGGGACATATACTCCTGACTACATATACTGGGGACATATACCCCCTGGCTACATATACCGGGGACATATACACCTGCCTACATATACTGGGGACATATACCCCTGCCTACATATACTGGGGACATATACCCCTGCCTACATATACTGGGGACATATACACCTGCCTACATATACTGGGGACATATACCCCTGCCTACATATACTGGGGACATATACCCCTGCCTACATATACTGGGGACATATACTCCTGACTACATATACTGGGGACATATACCCCCTGGCTACATATACCGGGGACATATACACCTGCCTACATATACTGGGGACATATACCCCTGCCTACATATACTGGGGACATATACCCCTGCCTACATATACTGGGGACATATACCCCTGCCTACATATACTGGGGACATATACACCTGCCTACATATACTGGGGACATATACCCCTGGCTACATATACTGGGCACATATATCCGTGGCTACATATACTGGGGACATATACCCCCTGGCTACATATACCGGGGACATATACACCTGCCTACATATACTGGGGACATATACCCCTGCCTACATATACTGGGGACATATACCCCTGCCTACATATACTGGGGACATATACCCCTGCCTACATATACTGGGGACATATACCCCTGCCTACATATACTGGGGACATATACACCCTGGCTACATATACTGGGAACATATACCCCTGGCTACATATACTGGGCACATATATCCGTGGCTACATATACTGGGCACATATACCTCTGGCTACATATACTGGGCACATATACCTCTGGCTACATATACTGGGCACATATACCTCTGGCTACATATACTAGGGACATATACCCCTGGCTACATATACTGGGCATATATACCTCTGGCTACATATACTGGGCACATATACACCTGCCTACATATACTGGGCACATATACCCCTGGCTACATATACTGGGCACATATATCCCTGGCTACATATACTGGGGACAACTGGCTGTTTGTCATTATGTGCATTTACTGGTGAAAAGCTGTCTCTTATTATGTGCATTTACTGGTGAAAAGCTGTCTCTTATTATGTGCATTTACTGGTGAAAAGCTGTCTCTCATTACGTGCATTTACTGGTGAAAGGCTGTCTGTCATTACCTGCATTTACTGGTGAAACGCTGTCTCTTATGTGCATTTAGTGGGGAAACGCTGTCTCTCATTACATGCATTTAGTCTACGTGTCACGGAGATCTGAACGTTTGGTTTGATGTGTCACGACTCCAAAAAGGTTGGGAACCACTGATCTATCTCATAGGTTGATGGGGCCATTAGTACACATCCTAATCAAAAATTGTTAATGTTTTATAAGGCTTATAGGGTAAATGTTTGCGTTAATTTGGGACCTTCAAAAGGTGCATTACATGCAGTTGAGGCCACATTTATTAACCCCTTTGGAAACAAATACACTATAAAAAAAACAATGCCCACTACATTTAATTAGGATATTTGATTGATAAACTGAGTTGAAACACAAAGGGCAAGCATTAGACATACAAAATTGTTAGCCCCCTGGCATTTAACTACCTTACGACCAATGGGCATGGCCTCAGCGGCAGCCCCAGGACCGCCTAACGCCAATTGGCGTCAAGTCCTGGGGCCGGCTACTGCAGGAGATCACACGCAAGCTGCGCGCATTTCCTGCTTGGGGGGCGGAGCTCCACCCCACCTTCAGTCTCCGAGCGGCGACCGCCGCTAGGGAGACTGTTAGACGGCGAAACCGCCGTCTTTCTACTAAGTACAAAGCTGCAATCTGCAGCAGCTCTGTACTGGGGACAACCGTGTGACATGGCTGTCCCGCTCAGGCAAAAGGGAGCGATCGGCTCTCATAGCGTGAAGCCTATGAGAGCTGATCGCCATGATTGGCTGGCTGGGGGGAAGGAGGGGTTTAAAAAAAAAGAAAGAAATAGTAAAAAATATTAAAAAAACAAACAAACAAATATTTGCCAAAAAAATAAACACCGGGGGGTGTTCAGACCCCACCAACAGAGAGCTCTTTTGGTAGGGGGAAAAGGGGGGAGGCTATCACTAGTGTGCTGTGTTGTGCAGCCTTGCAGCTTGGCCTTAAAGCTGCAGTGGCCAATTCAACAAAAAAAGCCTGGTCTTTAGGGGGGTTTAGTACTGTGGTCCTGAAGTGGGTTAGTAGTCAATTGTGTAACCTTTCTGAGCTACACCCTTACTGACAACAATCACGTAGAGTAGTTCTTTGCTAGGTTGGCACAGGTCTCCTGGTGGATTTTTGGCACATTATTCCATTGCAAACTGTTCTAGCTGGTTTTGAAGCATGGACATTCACTTTGAGCACCGACCACAAAATCTAAATAGGACTGATGTCTGGACTCAGAATGTGCAACTCCAGGATCTTGGTTTTGGTATCCTTGAGGAACTGTTGGACTGATTTTGATGTATGCTTTGGGTCATTGTCTTATTGGAAGACCCATCGGTGACGAAAGCCTAGACTACAAACAGATTTCTGCATATTATCCCTCAAAATGTCAACATTTTCTTTTTTCATGATGCTGTGCATCCAAACAAGGCTCCCTGTGCCTGAGGTATGATGCTCCTTAATTCCTGGGGGCTAATAATTTTGACCTCAACTGTGCTAGGGTTATTATAGGTTGGTTCCTTCTAAAATATGGAATAAACACATAAAATATATATATATATATATATATATATATATATATATATATATATATATATATATATATATATATAATTTTTTTATATTTTTTTTCTGTCAGTCCAAGCTTGCAATAACCTCACAAATAATTCAAATCATAAACTCTATATTCTCAGAATAGTTTATTCCACTGACATAAATAGCTTGAGTTGTCTGGTTCCATTTAGCCAGATACACAGGAACTACTTAATCAAACAACCAAGAAATAATTATACAAATGATGCTTGCTTTTGGCAAAACAACACTGACCATTTCTGACCATTTGCCATTTTCAAACACATCACCCTACAAAGCAGCTGACAACCAGCATAGATGCAGATCAGGCATATTCTATTGCCATATTTAGCTTTTATATTTCCTTTCAGCATTGATGATATACAAGAAGTGTAGTGACTTGACTGCAAAATACTGCATGTTATTGTAGATAACCAATACAGTTAAAAAGAATATACAACTTCAAAGAAAATGATGCCAATTTCTGAAAATGTGTCCCTGCTGAGGCATTACGAGAAGCCTAAGGCAATAACAGATTAACTACATGTGCTGAGGTTATATGAAGATAAGGAGAAAGAGGCAGGAGTCTACACAGGGGTTCCTTGTTACAATCAGTTCCCTTCAAGACTGCTTCTGGAAGAGCTCCAGGGCTTCCATGCCTGGATGGAGAGGTATCAAGCATAAATCATCATTTTTATTGTTAATCAAGAAAGTAATTGATGTGATTAATCATATTTTGCCAGGAGGAAAACTATTTCAATCTACAATACTAATAACGAACTTGCTACATAGCAGAACTGTAACTGCAGTTGTAAGGCTTTCCATGTGGGGAATCCTTCAGGATGGATCACGCTAGGGTTGGTGTCCTCACTGAAGAAATAGAGGTGCCCAGAACTATGGTCTATGAGAAACTGAGTTTATTGGATTCAAGTCTATGTATAAGCAGGGCCTGACTTTTATCTATGGATTCTGTAGACAGAAGACCTGGAGCTTTGAACTTCAACCCTTAACAGATGCAAAACCTTAAGTTATTTATGGATATAAGTACAGAGCAAACCTTATGATGGGCATTAATGAAATGTTATAGTTAAATACAAAAGCCATGTGAACCATTATAAGGTTTCTCCTTATTCCTCCTATAAAATGGGTAACCATAATTTCTTCCAAGTAAAAATGTATTCATAATGCTCACTTAAAGGACCACTATCAAACCAAGTGTTCTAAAATGACAATGTACAAATAATGTCTAAGTAGCTGTGTGAACATTTTCCTACTTTTCATGTCTGACTGTAATGATCCACTCAGCTGTCTGCACAGACAGACAGCTGTTTGACCATTCCTTAAGTCTGAGGGCTGCAGGTCTCTGGAAAAGAGACCTGTCTTTTCCTTGCAAGTTTCAGACCTGCTCTGCTGCTGAGGAATTTGCATACATTTGTCATGCAAATTGCCTAGCTGCCTCCTTTGAAGGCCTGCAGTATAAAAGCCATGTTCTCCCAGAATCCTTTGCTGGTCATCCTTCATGGTTTGTTACTGATAAACTCTCCTAGTGTACCAGCCCTGTTTGTTTGTTAAAGTTAATCTGTTTTGCCTGTGTTGTCTCTGCTGCGATTGTCCTGTCGCCAGCAGCGGTCAACAGGAAATCGTTCTCTGTCTGGGAGTGTAGGCCAGAGCTGCGGTTGCTACTGGCTGCTCCATCTGTCTGGATTGCATTAGCCCTAATGGTAGTGGCAGTGCTTCCTTCTGTGTCTCGATTGCCTTGTTGCCAGCGGCGGTCGACAGGGAATCGTTCTGTCTGTCTGGGAGTGTAGGCCAGAGCTTCGGTTGCTCCTGGCTGCTCCATCTGTCTGGATTGCATTAGCCCTAATGGTAGTGGCAGTGTCTCCTTCTGTATTCTGCTTTTGGGGTGCTAACCGGAGCAGCGGTTGCTACTGGTAGCCCCTTCTGTTTTTCTGTCTGGATCGCACTTCTCCTAGTGGTAGTGGCAGTGCCTCCTTCTGTATCTCCGCCTTAGGGGTGCTAGCCAGAGCAGCGGTTGCTACTGGCAGCCCCACCTGTCTGTCTGTCTTTCTGTTTTGTCTGATATGAACGCTTGCTGTAGACTCGGTGAGGTAACCGTTTAGCAAGCGTTCGCATTCTCTATTTCGTGTTTGTCTGTCATTGGTTAGTTAGGGTGGCACGCTTATCACTGGGCGCCTAACGCGCGGTGATCGTGAAGAAACGCGTTTGCTGTTGCGATCGAGTGCAGTGTTCGCGTTTAGCTAGCGTTTATTTTCTTTACCTTCTGATTGTTGTTTGCTGTGCCTTTGGTACTCTCGCGTTCTGTTCTGTTCAACCTTGTGTCACTTCTGGCAATCGCCTCTCTCTTGCGATTGCGTTCCCGCTTTGTTTCTGTGAATGTGTGTTCGCTGTCGCTGGGTGGCGACTAGATTGGGGAACACACATTTAGTCTGTCTCTGTGCTCTCTCTTTTGGAGGGCTATCGTGCCCTACTTTGCCTTTATCTGTACAATTCCCATCTGGCATCTGTGGCCATGCAGAGGCTGTGCTCGTCTGCACTCCACAGCTCCATCTGCTGGTGGGAATTGCCCTCTACTGGTGCATTGCACCTAACCTGGGTTCTCCAAATAACACGTTTGTGGAGGATTTCCGCTGTGTCAGCGCGCATCTTGTGCGCTGATCACGGAGATAGAAACCCGCAAACGTTACACTGACATGCTAAGAGCAGTGTAATATTGAAGCAGAGTTATATGAAAAACCTGTAAGGTGTCAGGTTTCACAAACACAATTACAAATGTTTATGTTGCACATAAGATACATTTCCTCTTCTCTCTGCAGAGAGCTCAGTCAGAGACAGGCAGAGCTTTCTCTCACACACACAGGATTAACAAATGAAGTGTGAGGGAATTCCCCCTACCCTCATGCCTCACTCTACCATCAGATTAGAGCAGACTTGCTGCCAGAAACGTATGAAAGGAATTAGATAACAGAAAACAAAGAGATAAGCATTCAGATGTATACGTCAGTACTTAGCAGCACTTCCCAAACATTTCCTATCTCAATTGAAAAAGAACATTTTAATCGATACTGTTCCTTTAACAAATAGTCATACTTTCAATGTCAAGTGTCACTTAAATCCCTCCTCATAACAAGTGTGTTCCTTATGCAAACCATATGACAAATAGAACAAAACATCCCTGGGTCAGTGGGGGAACGCACTCAAATACCACTAGATTATAGGCAGTCATATGAAAAACACATCAAGTATGCAGCTTGTCTCCTATTGGGTACCACCAACAAGCCAATCAAATGCAAAAAGAAAA
The DNA here is from genome assembly GCF_040937935.1 of Hyperolius riggenbachi. NCBI lineage: Eukaryota > Metazoa > Chordata > Amphibia > Anura > Hyperoliidae > Hyperolius > Hyperolius riggenbachi. The sequence continues at coordinate 137,397,646 of NC_090655.1, read as the reverse complement.
GCACTTGTTAAAAGGTATAAGAAGGTATCTCCCCCAGTGCTGAAAGAAGCTCACCTTAAGAAGTTGGTGACTGTGTCAGTATTGACTGGTCAGCAATATAGGCTTCTTAGTGGACAGACCACCATGAATCCAAGATAGCCATTAGTAGGTCCACGTAATGGCAATCATCCATCTCCAGGAATCAAGTGTGAAGCTACGCTCATGCCACCATCAGCTCCAAGAAGGATTGTAAAGTTTAGAAATAGAAAAAGCGAATTCAGCTTTCAAGGTTAGTAAATATTAGGCTCGGTTCTGTACATTTACTGCACCTCAGAGAAATACAGGAAGTAGATCCTAATGTAAATAGGGTCCGCGTCCAAGTGTTACTAAAAATGTACATTTTTCGGGGGGCGTGGCCTACGCATCATGGTGGATGGCTGCACTTTCCTGGAGCTCTGTCTACTAACATCTGAATCCAGCGACATCCTCACTCCAGCAGCACCCAAAACTCCTCAGAGATCCCCAGCTACGCATCCTGAACCAGGACCTCTAAATCAATTTGAGCCAGGACTGAATCTGACCACCTAGTGTGATCCAGCTTAAGGTAGGCCAGAGAGACCTTCCGTCGCACTTCCCGACAAACCAGGGCCCTATCCGAATACTCTGCCACCACTATAGAGGTCCCCAACCCTCCTCCTACACAGCCAGCATCTCAAATGTTCAATAGGAGATCGGGCAAAACTACCGCGCCGGACGTCACCCACCCGTGGCCAGCAGTCACTAATTGAGGCCCAGGCTTCACAGAGCAAACTAGGCCTCATCCCTGCAAAACTCTGCGAACTGTGCAAAAACACCCAGGCACACACTAAGGCAGCCCCTGACATCAGAGAGACCAACCATAATAAGGAGGTCTGCACTAAAACCTGCGAACAACGACAGAACTTCTGCCCTCTCCCTGCTTCCTCTGGGCTCCATCTGACCTTGCAAAACCACCACTCTGGGGTCACCAGACATCAAAGCCTAACCAGCCCAGTGCCACAGTCCTGAGCACCTTATATACCCTCCACGCTGATCTCAACCCAAGGGCAGGATATAGACACTAATCGAGGCCCTGGCTTCAGCCTGCAGCTAGGCCCATACCCAACATCTGTGGCACCTCAGTATAGTGCACCTTTCTACCCTTATGGGAGATCTTTGACCCCTCACACACTCCCCTGGTCTCCTAGCACTGCTGAAATACTACACTGACATATGAAAGGAGACACAAGTTGTACATCTAAGGACTTTTTAGTCACAACTATGTTCTAATTGATTTACACAGAACATCTGTATACTATCCAGCACTCTCACCTGCAATTCTACCAAGTAAATTTCGTCCACAGTTACCCCACCCTCAGCTCCTACATAATGGCTTCTAAAGCTGGGAAAGCTAACCCCTCTTCCAATCCATCTGCTGACTTTTTTAAACCTAAAGATAAAAAAAGTAAAGCCGCCTCTCCTGACCCGGCACACAACCACGGTGAGGAATCTGAATCAGACACTGATTCATCCAACAACAGAAACTTCTCCCTGAAAGACATTTCAGACTTGCTTTCTGAGCTGAAGGACTCGTTAAGACAAGAGATCCGTTCCTCTACCCAAACACTTTCAGCCCAACTTGACGAACTGGGGGAAAGAACACACTCTCTTGAAACGCGTATGGATGAGACAGCTGATCTAGTAAATGCCATACAAGGGAAAATCTCAACACATGATGAACAATTTCTCTCTCAGGACTCCAAAATCGAAGATTTAGATAATAGAGGCAGGCGTGACAACTTGCGAATTAAAGCGATTCCTGAATCCATAGTGGATGTTAAACCATATGTTCTGGCACTATTTAAAGCGTTGGTACCAGACCACCCAGAGGAGCTTTTCCGGTTCGACCGAATCCACAGGGCCCTTAAACCACCCAGAGTTGGAGACAAACCAAGAGACGTCATCTTGAAACTACACTACGCAGAGACAAAAGATCCCATACTACGGGCTGCACGAGAACTAGGAGCAGCAGGGATAGGAGAGCACAAAATACAAATCTTCCCAGATATTTCCCCAATAATTTTGGCCAAAAGACGCTCTCTTAAGCCAATCACAACTATTCTTCAGAGGAAAGCCATACAATACAAATGGGGCTTCCCATTCATGCTCCAATTCAAATTGGGACAACAAAGAGTCCAAATAACCTCCCTTCAAGAAGGCCTACAACTACTAAAGCATCACAATATGATTGACCTCCAAGATGACCCACCTATGGACTCATCCAGCTCAAACAAAAGGCTTCATAGAGAATGGCAAGCCTCTCCTTCCTCCAACTCTAAAAAACTCAAAGACAACCTCCAATCTCCATCTAGAATCCCCAAGGCACATCGCTCTCTTTCCATGTCTCCAACCACCTGACCAACACCCATCGAGGGGTAACCTCCCCATGGGCCGAATCTTGCCTTCTCACATCTGATACCTTACTGTTTATCATCCTACTATTGTTTGGTCGATAATTCTATCGTTCTACCTGATGTATGGAACTTCCTTATAGAATCCTACCTTAAAGATGTTTCCCATCTTAGCGTTTCTTTTTCTATTGACGCCTGAATTGCACCTTCAATTTATTGTTAAAGTATACAATGCTTTGTGCTACCCTTACTCATGTCCTCAGCTCTCTCTTTCTCCCAGACAGCGGATTTATTAATTCGCCTACTTTGGATTAGGACGACAGCTGATGTACAAATGTTGAGGCTAACTTTTGGCCTCCATTCTAGTTCTCAAATGCTTTATATGTTACTTTTTATTACCATTTACTGTTATCTTACTCTTGCTGTATCCCTTTGTTTGAACTACCCTCCCTCACCTGTTGAAGCGCACCCACTTCGCTTAGGCTGATCCTCATCCCTTAAGGATTATAAACCCAGAGCAAATCCCCTTAATCTAATGTATCATACCATTCCGACAAACCCAAGCCTTTTATTAATATACTCTTTATCCCCACCTCTAATTATCCACCATGGATATCAAAATACTCTCTATTAATGCTCATGGATTAAACTCCCCGTTCAAAAGGAATTGCCTCTGGAAAGAAGCCCAACTTCACAAAGCTCAGATAATTATGGTCCAGGAAACCCATTTTGCAGAGGGCAAGGCCCCCCGTTGCACCCACCCACAATACCCCAAAATATTCTTAGCCAATTCAAAGAAAAAGAAAGCTGGTGTCCTTATAGCTTTTCACGCTGCCCTAATGGTAAACATTCTAAAATATCAACGAGACCCCCTAGACAGGTTCTTGATTTTAGTCTGCACCATAAATGAAGAATTATACACCCTGGTGAACATTTACACCCCAAACACAGGTCAGAGGAGCTTCCTCAAATCCCTTCTCTCCAAAACTCACGATCTTCATAAAGGCTCCCTTATCATCAGAGGAGACTTAATGCCACCATAAACCCAAAGATAGATACTTCCCACAATGAAAGAGAAAAGTGTATCTCTATTCATAAAATTTTGCTAGAAGGAAGCCTATATGACGCATGGAGATCTACACATGCAACTGAAAGAGACTACACTTTCTTCTCCCACGTCCATAAATCCTTTTCTCGTATTGATCTATTCCTTACGGATAGAATAACCCTGCAAAAGATAACACAAACATCTATTAACACAATAACCTGGTCTGATCACGCCTCCATCTCAATTTCTCTTTCCTGCTCTGGACATAGAGCTGATCGCCCTCTTTGGAAATTAAACTCCTCCCTACTTCATAACACTGAACATAAAACTCATATCCACAATAAAATAGAAGAATACTTTCAACTCAACTCTGGTCCAGAGGTCGGGATTGATTTGTTATGGAACGCGCATAAAGCAGTTATCCGGGGTTGCTTTATACAATTAGGAGCAAGGGCTAAGAAGATCAGAACTACTCAACTAGACCTGATCCTCAAAAAAATTCAAAAGATTGAGGAACAGATCAAGGCGAGATATAACTCCCAATTAGAAAAAGAATTATTTTCCTTAAGACACAATCTCAGAATGATCTTATCTAAAATATCTAATATTTGCCCCTTCCACTGGGCCAAAAAATACATCCCTTATTTAGGGATTAATCTTCCAAATTCTACAAATAAGCTCTACGAAATTAACTTTCTCCAGCTCCTCTCCTCCATCCCCAAAGAACTGGAAACAATATCCAAACTCGAATTCTCATGGTTTGGCAGAATAGCGGCCTTTCAAATGAAAATCCTCCCCAAAATTTTATACCTATTCAGAACAATCCAAATCCCTCTACCTAATACATTTTTTACTAATCTCCATAAAATTATTGCTAATTTTCTCTGGGGGAAAAAGAAACACAGAATTTCTTACATGAATTTATCTATCCCGAAAACCCTGGGAGGGATAGGAGCAGGGGCGTAACAATAGGCCCTGCAGCGCGCTGGGGGCCGCTCAGGGACGTTTTTTGGGGGCTGGAGGGGTGGCAGCATGAGGGGAAAGCCTTGCCCACAGTCGGCGGGGAGAGGGGTAGTTCCCCCCCTCTCCCTCACCTCGGGGCTCTCCCCTCTGCGCTCCCCTCCAGCTAGTTAACGTGTGTGGGCAGCGGGCAGCAGCGGCGTCAGGATACATACCTTCTTCCTTGCGTTCCATCGCCGCCTTCTCGCTCTAGCGGCTGACGTCACTTCCGCTTCCCCGCCGACTGTGGGCAAGGCTTTCCCCTCATGCTGCCACCCCTCCAGCCCCCAAAAACCGGCCACGAGCGGGCCCCAGGGGGGGCCCACTCTGAAATTTTGCAGGGGGGCCCGGTGGGGCTTAGTTACGCCCCTGGATAGGAGTCCCTTGTATGAAATCATACTACTACGCATGCCTACTAGACAGCTCTAAAGACTGGTGGAAGGATGCTGCATATAAAAAATGGTACCATATCGAAAAATCTTCCTCCACGAAAAACCTACTACACCTCTTAGCACTCCAACTACTAAAAGCGCAATCTAACAAATCTCAGTACCCCACTATCCAGGCCACATTTAATGCATGGGCACACTTCTGCAAATCCCCCCAAGTCTCCTGGGGAATTGTCCAAACTCAAACTCCCCATAGAATCCCTCACTCTATTGACATCCAACCTAGATTTAAAGAATTGGAAAGAAGCAGGCATATCCCTGATCTCAGACCTTTTCTCAACACAACAACCCGAAATTCTTGATTTTCCTGACCTTTGCAATAAATATTCTCTCCCCTCCAGAGAGATCTTTAACTATTTACGCGTCAAACATATAATATCAGAACTTAAATGTGAATTGCCAATGGCCTCTAATCACATTGTCTCCCTACTATCCTCCTCGACTAAATGCAAAGGAGGCATCTCACTATGGTATAAGGAACTGTTGAGTTGTAGTCACAAACATTTGTACAAATACATAAACTCCTGGTCAACCGATCTTGGTTACCCTATAGATTACTCAGATATAGTTTCTTCCACCAAATCAATAAATTGTTTTTCCTCCTGTATAAACCACAGAGAAACATTTCACAAAATCCTACTCAAATGGTACTTCACCCCCAGCCGATTATCCAACTTTTCTGATAACGCCTCCCCCCTATGCTGGAGGAACTGTAACAACACTGGTACCCTCTTCCATCTTCTTTGGACATGCCCTAAAATCCAACCCTTTTGGGCAGAAATTGACCAGGAACTGAGCAATATTATGCAGACAAGATATGTGACTACACCTCAACTAGCCATGCTCCACATTGGATTAATATCCATCCCAATTAAATATAGACTAATAGTCTCACAAATAATCTGTGTAGCTAGGAATCTGATCACATCTAATTGGAACTCTAATGAAATCCCCACCCTCTCCCAATTAAAACACCAAGTAGACTTTAACCTCCAAATGGAACGGTCCATCAGATTAGTCAAAGGTAAGAAGGAATTCCCCTATCTGCTTGTTACTCCGAGGACAGATCTCTCCTAGTAATAACCCATACCTCTACCTCAAAAGATGACTCCCCATCGTCTACTTCTCCTCCCACAGGAACCCTTTGAACCCGGCCGAGGAACTCAGTCCTCCACAACCCGGGATATGACCCTTTACACAAACCTTGCAAAAGGGAAAATAGAAAATTCATTAACCTCGATGTATCAACTACTGAGCCTAACACTCCTAACTTTTTAGTTTTGCTCCCCTACCTGGACTTCCCACAACCCTCACTGCTACCTAGGATACACCTCCCCCATTCACTAATGTTTACTATTGCTTACCAACATTTATTACTGGTTATTATTACTGTTACTACTGTTCATAATGTCTAGTTTTTTGTTTTTTTTCAATCATTACATTACTCTATTTTGTACTGATTAAACTGGAAGTTGACCTCCCCAGATAAAACCTCTGCTTCTCTATTGGAACACTTTGAAGACGAACATTCGCTATGCGTCCATGAGTTACACTGTTCCTTTGTTTCATATTCCAACTGACCAATACTTTCTAAATGCTATGAGTCAATTTGCTTATGTAATGTACCATTACTAAAAACCAATAAATATTTGCCGTTACAAAAAAAAAAAAAAAAAAAAGTACATTTTTCCAGATGAGCGGATGCTTTTCCTATAGCCTTATATGGTACAAACTCATCCACCCCAGACACGAATGCAAAGAGAAAATGGAGCGGACACTAAACTGGCCCACTCCACTCAATGCTGAACAGACCATGGGAATGAGAGGTCAAGTGGGAACTGAAACTAATTCTTTATTTTACAGAAACAGAAAGCATGCTAAGTCAATGGCAATGGCATTTCACAAGGCTCAGCCATGCTTCATTAGAGGCAATTTATCATTAACAAAATAAACACATTGCTTGTGAAAGCCAGTCAGTAATTTCTTCAAGATTAATTTCTGGTCTATATATACTGCCTATGGACTCTGATATGGTTGTCAGATAGGGTGGACTTCTGTCTCCCCAAGCACATTATCCCATAAAAAGATAATTTAGTGGTCTTTGGATTGTATGTGTATAAGTATGTATATAGCCTACTTTTACAGTGTTAGTGACAGAGAACTATGATGCAGGCACATTTGCATTTTCCACCAAGAATCCCCATTGGTTTACACCAATGAACCATGCCAATGAGCCAATAAAAATCTTCGGTGCTGTTATAATTTAAGTAGGCCTCAGTTATATTGACTGAGTTAGTCAAAAAGGCTTGGGGTGCAGACCTGCCCTTTAAGGGGATTTTCTCTTAGAGAGAAAATCTACAGTTCTGTCAGCAGAACTAGGACATACCAAGAAGCTGTTCTGTGGGCAAGGCCACAGGTCTCACTGACCTCAACATGGAGACCACAAGAACAGTAAACAAAGCCATGTTTATTCAACATAGAAATTCTTTGTATCTAGGGCAAAATATCTTATAGAATATTAATCGAGTAGGTGTGTGTCCTGACATCACAAGGGATCTGAACCAATCATAGATGGCTCAGATGAGGTCACATTTAACTCTTTCTGGTTCATATAAAACCTACAGCCGGAGTATGGAGTAGCACTTTCTGTCTTGCTACCTGTCCCTGCTGGCTTAAACCTTTATATAATCCATTTCTGTTCTGATATGATGTATGCTGTACATAGGTAGTCTAGATGATGTAACATAGTGTAGACATAAGAGGACCTGATTACCTTCAGCAGGAAGGTAATCACAAAGCTGTAACGCAACGCAAGAATCTGCTTGGCTAAGATGTGACGAACTGTATCTGTATATCTGTTTACCGGATAAACTCCTTGTACTTTGAAGACGCCTGAGAACGGTCTATCTCCAATAATGCTTGCTGTGTTGAGAGTCAAGTTATCTAACAGTCTGTGAGGTGCAACTCTAAGAAGTTGCTGGTGTCGAAGCAAAAAGGTGATTTATAACAGGTGCCATACTGAAATATGAGCTAATGTTCTGTTTCTATTTTATCCATTCTTCTGGGCTATTAGGAAACCGTTTTGAAAAATTCAAATATGCTGGCCGCAGGGTTCCTGGCCAGATTAAAGCAGGGGTTGTTCTTAAATCAACAAAGAATACTACAGATAAAAAAGAAGCAATAAGGGAAAGCAGATTACTTTTTGCCAACTGCTCCTCACTTCCTTCCTTATAATACACCATCTTTGTTAATTGTAGTAAAGGACTAGAAAATTCAGTACTTTTTGTGATGAGAAAGAGGGATACTTTAGGACATGCCCTTGTCACACCCCTAGCCCCGCCCCACCACACCCCTAGCCATGCATAACACAAAAAAATCATGAGCAAAAGATGCAATTTTGGAAATCAAACCACACTGGTCCTTTCTATCATCACTAGTCATTCTTTAGATTAACATTTGAAATGAAGAAATATATCAATTTAACTACTTAAAGAGAACCTGAACTGAAAATAAAAAGTCAGAATAACCATACATAGGTCATACTTCCCTCCTGTGTAGTCTACTACTCAATCTCCTTCTCCTCTCCTGCCTCCTGTTTTTCCACTGTGATCAATGAATTTCTCCATCCTCCATTTTGAAAATGGCCATTACCCCTAACAGCTTCCTGATCAGCACACTGTTAAACCGTAATATCACCCACTTGAGCCATAGGGAAACATGAGCATTACCTTGCACATTCAGCTATAGGGAAACATGAGCATTACCTTGCACATTCAGCTATAACTGACAGCTGCTGATATATAACTGACAGCAACTGGTGTATTTCAGTTCTGACAAAATCTTGTCAGAACTGGAAGGGATCACTGTAAGAAGAAAATGATGAGCTTCTGAGAGGAACTGACGGTGAGGTAAGAATGTAATATTCATTTGCAGCTACATCATGTGTTCATTTTAACCACTTGCCGACCGCACGCTTATACCGTGCGTCGGCAAAGTGGCAGCTGCAGGACCAGCGACGCAGTATTGCTTCCTGATTAATCAGCTGCAGGCTGATTAATCAGGAAGCAGCCGCTCGTGCGAGCGGCTGCTTCCTGTCAATTCACGGCGGGGGGCTCCGTGAATAGCCTGCGGGCCGCCGATGGCGGCTCGCAGGCTAAATGTAAATACAAGCGGAAATAATCCGCTTTGTTTACATTGTACGGCGCTGCTGCGTAAGGCAGATCAGCGATCCCCGGCCAATCAGCGGCCGGGGATCGCTGCCATGTGACAGGAGACAGCCTGTCACTGGCTGCACAGGACGGATAGCGTCCTGTGCAGCCCGGTTCACCAGGGGGGGCCAGGTAGGAGAGGGAGGGGGAGGATTTAGCCGCGGAGGGGGGCTTTGAGGTGCCCCCCCCCCCCCCCCGCAACACCCGGCAGGCAGGAGCGATCAGACCCCCCCAGCACATCATCCCCCTAGTGGGGAAAAAAGGGGGGCGATCTGGTCGCTCTGCCTGCACGCTGATATGTGCTGGGGGCTGCAGAGCCCACCCAGCACAGATCAGCTAAAACAGCGCTGGTCCTTAAGGGGGGGTAAAGGGTGGGTCCTCAAGTGGTTAAATAGTTTTCCTTGCTTCAGGTTCCCTTTAAGGACCGAGGTGATTAAAATCTATGCCCTGTTTTGGTAGTTACCTGGCTGTCAGGGCGTAGATTTCAATCACCGCCAATGAGCGCATCCGCCGTTTTCGCCGCTCCCAGCCAATCTTGCTGCTGAATCCCTGCGGTGTCCCATTGCAGCTCACTTGCTCTGCCTGTCTCTATGACGGCAGAGCCCTGTGAGCCGGTCAAGAGCTGATTTCATTGGCCCCTGGCCATGTCTTTCAAAGTAAGCAACTCCCATTGGCTTACACTGAGAGACACGGTCAGGAGCCAATGAAAGCGGATGTCAGGAGGTTCCCGGCGTGCGGTGGCGGGTATATGCAGCGATTCGTTGGGATTCAGTCAGTATTGTACCAGCTGTCTCTGGTCCTTAAGGGGGCAGAGACCACTGGTACTTAAGTGGTTAAATGATGGGAATAGAAAAATACGTATATTTACATAGATCTGTACATCAGTCTTGAAAGAGGGACGAATGAGGAAGAAGGAGGGACAGAGGTATTTGGTTCCCAAAGTGGGACTGTCCCTCTGAAAAAGGGACAGTTGGGAGCTATGCCAGTTAAAGTTTATGGAGTTTTGTGCTTAAGTTTGTTGAGATCATTCATTGAGGATTTTGAGAAACAGCAAACAATAGATTGCTTTTCCACCTCATAAACATTTTATTTACTTTATACAGTGAAGTGAAGAGAAGCAGAAATAGGCAAGACTGAGAAAGTGCCAATACTCTTTATAGAAATGACTACTTTCAAGGGAAGCATGTAGTTGGATATAGGCAATCTATAGTCTGGTGTGTTTAGAGTAAAGAAAAATAGGATGGAGATACTGTTGTTCTATTTATTTAAATAATCATTCTCTTTTTTCATATTTACACTGGTAAAATAATTGCCGGAATTGGATGGGTTACTATGGGAAGATGAAACAGAATATTTTCGCTGGTAAAGATAAAACAAACTGCAAATTATATAAATGATATACAGCCACTTTACTCTCACAGTTTTAGTTAGCATATTTTAGGCAGGGTTGACTTAAAAATTGGGACAATCTTGTGAAATTCTCTTTTCTTCGCTCTCCACTTCACTTACTGTCACAACTTCAGCTACTCTTGACACTTCTACACTAGTGTTATCGGAGTTTCTAGTGAATAGGACTGGTTTAAAAGGTCCTCTAGGGCTGGAGACCAGTGGAAAAAATAAGTTGTTCTGCAAGCGTGCATCAAAAAAGGGCGCCTGGAGCAAAGGGCACGGGATATAGCCGAAATTATAAGTTGTAATGTAAAACAATATTTTCCATTTATAGCTTGTAAACAAAAAATGTAGTGCTAAATAGGTTGAATAAACGGAAATTAAAATGCAAAATACCGTTTATAACAACAAACAAATTCTGAAATGATACATCAAATAGCGTTTATAACAAAAAACTATATTTACACTTGTATTAAGCATAGTAATACAATCGTAGATTTTACAGGTATTTTACTGCAATTATACCTAACTGTAGGCTCACACAGATCTCTCCCTATCCCTAACCCCTAGACCCCCCCTTTTGTGTAAATATACATAATTTAATAATTTGTATATATTACATATATTGTGCTGTAACTATATCTCTCTCACAGAGAACCCTCCCTGTACCTGTCCCTAACCCCTAGACCCTCCCTGGTGGTGCCTAACCCTAACCACCCCCCTGGTGGTGTATTTTGTACTGTAACTATACCTGTACCTATCCCTAACCCCTAGACCCCCCTGGTGGTGCCTATCCCTAAGAACCCCCTGGTGGTGCCTAACCCTAAGACCCCCCTGGTGGTGCCTAACCCTAACCATCCCCCTGGGGGTGCCTAACCCTAACCATCCCCACTGCACAAACACCCTTACACACATATAAACAATAATATATTTAATCCTTAACCACCCTGGCGTTCTGATAAGATCGCCAGGGAGGCTGCGGGAGGGTTTTTTTTAAATTAAAAAAAAACTATTTCATGCAGCCAACTGAAAGTTGGCTGCATGAAAGCCCACTAGAGGGCGCTCCGGAGGCGTTCTTCCGATTGCCTCCGGCGCCCAGAATAAACAAGGAAGGCCGCAATGAGCGGCCTTCCTTGTTTTGCTTACACCGTCGCCATAGCGACGAGCGGAGTGACGTCATGGACGTCAGCCGACGTCCTGACGTCAGACGCATCCGATCCAGCCCTTAGCGCTGGCCGGAACTTTTTGTTCCGGCTGCGCAGGGCTCAGGCGGCTGGGGGGACCCTCTTTCGCCGCTGCTCGCGGCGAATCGCCGCAGAGCGGCGGCGATCGGGCAGCACACGCGGCTGGCAAAGTGCCGGCTGCGTGTGCTGCACTTTATTTGGGGCAAATCGGCCCAGCAGGGCCTGAGCGGCAGGCTCCGGCGGTACTGGACGAGCTGAGCTCGTCCATACCGCCCAGCTGGTTAAAATACTTCACTATAACATGAATAGAATAATTTATATATTTGTAATAGAATAAATAGCCTTAAAATCACGTACACATTAATAATATTATACATAGAAAAAGGTATATATATAAATAACGGTAATATTAAAATCGATATATTCGTAAGTTAATAAAACTATAATGACGCATTATAAGTGTAAAAAACAAAGTTAATACCAAAAGCAATGTATTTCTAATAGAATAAGGTTGAAAATGATATTTAAGCATTATACGTATGAAAATGAATTTTAAATGCTAAAATAAGTGTAAACAAAAATGTACTTGTTACAGCCCTGAAAGTGAAATTTAAAAAATAAGTAAAAACTCCTATAAGCGAAATTTAAAAACTAAAAAATAAGTAAACCACAAAGTTAAAACGAACTTGTAAACGATATTTGTAATAAACCTTATTCTGTAAACGAAAACTTTTGTTAACATGATCCCTGCAACCACTATTTCTCAGGCGCCCAAATTTCCTGCCGGGCCCCAATAGCCGATATTTTGCATTGCAGTCTATGACGGCGCCCTTTTTGTCCACTAGCCATATGCGCCCTTCTTTACTGCTTCTGTTCTGCAAACCTGACTTGGATTTAATAATAGTTGTCTGCTGTTAGATGGCAGCATTAGTAGTCATATTGGTGCAGGTCAGTTTCTAGGCTATATTGCATACAGAGCAAGGGTGTAAAATTAGCACACACACACCTCCCCCCCCCCCCCCCGTGCAAGGACTTGAGAACGTTATTTGCTATGCAGTTCTAACCCCCCCCCCCCCCCCCCCACTAATCAGGAAGTAGTAAGAGTAAACAGCTGCAGACAGGGGAGCCCAGCGGAAAGTGATCATCGCATGGAGCCCAGATGGAGTTGAGTTGTTCCTATTTGAGGCTTCCTTCTACACCTACTCTGCAGTGGATGGGGGAGCACAGAGGGGGGGCCCTGGAGAGAATGAGGGAAGGAGACGTCAGGCCTCCCTCTCTCCCCGTGGCTGAGTCCCAGTGTGGCCACATCTTCCTCCTCCACCCCGTCACTGCGCCCGGGCAGACACCCACCTCTCCCACCCCTAGAAACGGGACTGCTTAAAGGATAACAGAGGTGTCTTCACCTGTACAAATGGAGGTTACAGGCATGTATGGGCAGAAGTTCTCATGCCCTTCACTCCCCGTGTTTACTTCTGGCCCCCTCCGTTTATGTGTAAAGGGGCCCCTCAAGTCTGACAAGTCGTTCACTACTGCGCAAATGCTGGCCTGGTGGCTCGCTTCCTTCAGGGGTGCAGCTTAGGTTTTGGTGGCCTCAAGCAGTCCATAATAACTTGATGCCCCCATGCATGAAAGAAGTGGAGCGCAAAGTATAGGTTAGATAGGTAGTTGCCCTCATATAGGTTAGATAGGTGGGTGCCTCCAGTATAGGTTAGATAGGTAGGTGCCCCTCAGTATAGATTAGATAGGTGTAGGAACAGGCGATTTCCGATATCGCGGGAAATTCCGGATTCTGCAGTAACAAAATTCCATAACCGCTACATCCCGGCGGATCCCTGGAGTGTTCCGCGGAATTTCGCATTCCGGCGGAAACATTTCCACAATGTTATAGGGAACGTAATGGATGTTTCCTTTTAAACAAATACCAGTTCCCTGTCAGTCCTGCTGATAACTTTGTAATCAGGATTGTGATTCAGCCACCACTAAAGCCAATTTTTTTTTTTGGAGCAGCAGGAGTTGTCGTAGGCCATGACGTAGGCCATGAGACTTAGAGGTGGTTTCACGGCGGTCATCACAATTTTTTTTTCAGAGCAACAGGAGTTGTTGTAGGCCATGGGACCTAGAGGTGGTTCCACGGCGGTCATCACAATTTTTGTTTGGAGCAGCAGGAGTTGTCGCGGCGCTCATCACAATTTTTTTGGCAGCAGCAGGAGTTATCGTAGGCTATGTGACCTAGAGCAGTCATCACAAACTTTTTTGGGGAGCAGCAGAAGTTGTCGTAGGCCATGGTACCTAGAGGTGGTTCCACGGCAGTCATTACAATTTTTGTTTGGGAGCAGAAGGAGTTGTCGTAGGCCATGGGACCTAGATGTGGTTCCACGGCAGTCATTACAATTTTTGTTTGGGAGCAGCAGGAGTTGTCGTAGGCCATGGGACCTAGAGGTGGTTCCACGGCAGTCATCACAATTTTTGTTTGGGAGCAGCAGGAGTTGTCGTAGACCATGGGACCTAGAGGTGGTTCCACGGCAGTCATCACAATTTTTGTTTGGGAGCAGCAGGAGTTGTCGTAGGCCATGGGACCAAGAGGTGGTTCCACGGCGGTCATCATCATTTTTGTAGCAGCAGGAGTTGTCGTAGGCCATGGGACCTAGAGGTGGTTCCATGGCAGTCATTACAATTTTTGCTTGGAGCAGCAGGAGTTGTCATAGGCCAAGGGACCTAGAGGTGGTTCCACGGCAGTCATTACAATTTTTGTTTGGGAGCAGCAGGAGTTGTCGTAGGCCATGGGACCTAAAGGTGGTTCCACGGCGGTCATCACAATTTTTTTGGGGAGCAGCAGGAGTTGTCGTAGGCCATGGGACCTAGAGGTGGTTCCACGGCGGTCATCACAATTGTTTTTTGGGAGCAGCAGGAGTTGTCGTAGGTCATGGGACCTAGAGGTGGTTTCACAGCGGTCATTACAATTTTTTTTGGGAGCAGCAGAAGTTGTCGTAGGCCATGGGACCTAGAGGTGGTTCCATGGCAGTCATTAAAGAAAACGTTAATTTAGTCTGTCCAATCTTCATCGTGAATCAGTGAGAGGGGCCTTGTAATTATCACTGCTCCATGACTCGTTCATTTTTATGAACGTTAGTATGTCTGCATTGTCTGCGGACAGACGGGTCCGTTGGTCGGTGACCACCCCACCTGAAGCACTAAATACTAGCTCAGAAAAAACACTGGCGGCGGGGCATGCAAGAACCTCCAGTGCATACTGAGCGAGTTCAGGCCAGATATCCAGTTGTTTTGTCCAATACTCCATTGGGTCATCATTACTTTCCATAATGTCTGGAGCACTGGCCGACCCCAAGTAATCATTCACCATATGGGCCAGCTGATGGCGGTGACTACTTAGCCCACTGGTGGTGCTGCTGCTAGAAGGAGTCTCTGGCATTGGCTGATAAAATTCCTTCAACATACTCAGCAGGTTCACAGATTGGCTATTGGTGCTGCTGCTGGGAGTGGGACCACCAGACCTTTGCTGAGTATGATGAGGTTTGGTAGCTTGGGCCCGGAATACAGGTTCAAGAATCGCATCTTCTACCCAATGAAGAAGTGCATCCCGGATTTGGCTCATCCTGGCATCTGCTTAAGAGGGGGGGGGGGGGGGGGGGGATGAACTGCTGCATTCTCCCCTTGCACCGGGGATCTAAGATGTTCCACATTTTGAGCCTTGATTTTAAAGTTTTAATCTGGGGGTCCTTACGGAGGCACTGGATCATATGCGCAGCGATAGGGAAGAGATGTCTGCCATTAATCACCTATTCCTGGCTGTCAGAACTGTCGTCATGCTCCAGCTCCACATCATCAGAATCTTCTTCCCACCCCCGGGCAATGGGTTCTTCCACAAGCTCTGCCTCCTCATCCAGGACTTGAGCATGCTCACTCACTCCCCCACTTGACTGACCACTGTTCAGTAGGGCTTCCTCCCCCTGTCCGAGCACTTTGTCAAGAGCCTTGTCCAGCATGAAGATAATAGGGAGCACTTCTGATATGATGCAGTGCTCCTCACTGACCAATTTTGTTGCCTGCTCAAACAGCTCCAACACTTTACAGACCTGTCCAATGAGCTGCCGCTGATCCCCAGTAATGTAGTCCAGTGGCCATGTTCTGGAGCAAGATGTCTGAGACAGGTATAGCCTGACCGCCATTCGCTGCTTCCACAATCTCTCCAGCATGTAGAGGGTGGAGTTCCACCGCATCGGACAATCAGAAATAAGCCTGTGCTGCGGCAGGCTAGGGCGGTGCTGCAGCAGTTTTAGGGCCGCGGTGGCGGTTGCGGAGCAACAGATGTGGGCTGACACTTTTCGTGCTGAGGCTACAGCATCCTTCAACCCATCAAAAGTCTGTAGAAATTTCTGGACTACACGGTTGAAGACGTGGGCCAAGCAAGGTAAATGAGTGTAGCCACTTCCGAAATGGCGGCCAGCATGTTGGCACCATTATCAGACACCACCACACCTGTGTCCTGCTTTCGGGGGAAAAGCCACTGCCAAATCTGATCCTGTAAGGCTGCAAGGATTACAGATCCGTTTTGCCTGTTCTCGTCCATGGATTCTAGTTTCAGCACTGCTTGGCATAGATAGTGCTGCAGACCAGTGTAGGAGCGGGACCACTTGCTGGGAGGCTCAGCAACGGCGGACTGGCCTTGGACAGAACAATTAGCAGAGGGAAGTAGAACAGGCCTCCCCTTCAACCCACGTGGCGGCACCACCAGCTGAGATGCCCCAGATCTTGCACCCTCCTCAGCAGCACCATGAGGGTGACTCAATGAGCGGTAAAAGTTAGATACTTTCCCTGCCTATGCCTGCTGCTCCAGCCATCCATAGTGAAGTGCACCTTGCCACCGACAGCGTGATCCATAGACCGGCCGACACACTCCACAATGTGCTGGTGAAGGTCAGGGATAGCATTCCTGGCAAATTAATGGTGGCTGAAGATACGCCATTGTGGAGCAACACTGTTCATCAGTCTGCGGAAGGGGGCACAGTCCACAAACTGGTAGGGCAGCAGCTGTTGGCACAACAGCCTTGCCAGGAGTGCATCAACAAAAAAGGGAGCATCCGCTTCCTCTGCAATATTTCTGGCACAGAGGCCTGACGCTGGAGCACTGGTGATTCATAGGAAACCAACAAGGGTGATGATGAGGTGCTTGCCGAGGTCTGGAGTCCACTTCCAGCCTGGAATGCAGAGAGATTTGAACTGGAATGGGACTGAGCAGTTTGGATAGGGACAGGACGAGTAGAAAAAGAAGAGGGGCCTGTTGCTGCTGCTTTTCCTCCACCCATCTTATTGTAATTCTTTATATATTCGAACTCCCGTCTGTGGTGGTTGCGCAGTTGGCTTATCAGCCCTGAAGTGCCGAACCTGGTGCCCGATTTACCTCTGCTCACCAATTTACGGCACACAGAACAGACTGCCCTGGATTCATCCTCTTCCAGAACAGTAAAATAATTCCATGCAGGGGACGTGTGTGCACGTGGAGCAGTGGTGCAAGTGGTGCGACCTGTTCCAGCACATCGATTCTCAGCATTGAACTAGTAGGTACTGACAGACGGGAAAGCACTTGCAGGCTGCTGGCCAACCGTCTGCTCTGTTTCTCCATGCAGTTCACGCCTGCTAGTGCCTAACCCACCAGATGGCAACCACGGTGGATCAGCCGACTCTTCATCATCCAAAACATCATCCAGTTTTTCCTATTCCGGCTCAACGGAACGGAATTGCCAATTTCTGACCAAAATCGCTGAAATCTCCATTCCACGGAATCCGATGAGCATCCCTAGGTAGGTGCACGCAGTATAGGTCAGATAGGTAGATGCCCCCAGTATAGATTAGATAGGTAGATGCCCTCAGTATAGGTTAGATAGGTAGATGCCACCAGTATAGGTTAGATAGGTATATGCCCCAAGTATAGATTAGATAGGTATATGCTCCCAGTATAGATTACATAGATATATGCCCCAGTATAGATTAGGTAGGTATATGCCCCCAGTATAGATTAGATAGATATATGCCCCAGTATAGATTAGGTAGGTATATGCCCCCAGTATAGGTTAGGTAGGTATATGCTCCCAGTATAGGTTAGGTAGGTATATGCCCCCAGTATAGGTTAGGTAGGTATATGCCCCCAGTATAGGTTAGATTGGTAGATGCCCCAGTATAGTTTAGATAGGCAGGAGGGTGGGCGCAGCTGTGGAGGTAGTGGGCAGAGAGAAGTTTCCACTTACCTGACTCGATCCTGCACACAGCTTCTATCTTCATCCTGTCCCGGCATGCGTCGCATTGGTAAGAGCTCCACCTGTGATGACATGCGGTTACGTCATCATAGGGGGCACTGTTACCGTAACGACAGACGCCTGAACAGGATGAAGATAGAGAGCTGTGTGCAGAGGATCAAGGCAAGTAAGTGGAAACTTCTCTCTACTCGCTCCCCCCGCCACTATGCCCACCCTTCTGCCTCTCTGCGTGGTTCCCCGTCCGGCCGCACCACCTGCATGCCTGCCGCCAGCAGCAGAGCCGAGGTCCCCGTAGTGTGAGGCCCCAAGCGGAGGGGGGGCGGGTGGCTCGCCTGTATGCTGGCAGCGCTCCTGGCATCCTTGATCGTGCTTCCATAGTTAGGAGCATTCTGCACATGTGTGGCTAGGAGTTTTTATGTAGTGCACATGTGCAGAGCGATCCCGGCCCATGGGACTCTGAACAAGGACGAGTGCCACTGGGCCAGAGTTCGCGCAGTAGTGCTTGACTTTGCTGACTTGTGGGCCTTTTACAAATGAATGGAGGCGGATGGCGGTAAATGGGGGTGGCGGAGGGCATGATGACTCTTGCCCACACATGCCTGTAACCTCCATTTCTGCAGGTAAATCCTTTTAACCACTTCTTGACCTTGCTAATTTAAATCTACACCCTGTTTGGGACTTGTTATGTTTCCAGTGAATAGCTTTTTAGTTTTAACTACTTCAGCCCGCAGGTGTTTTCATTTTCAAGACAGAAGCAATTTTTCCTTGTCAGCGCTCCTCCTATTCATTTGCCAATAACTTTATCACTACTCGTCATCACACGTAAATAATATATATCTTGTTTTTTTTCGGCACAAGTTAAAGGGACTCCGAGCAGTGCAGAAACTATGGAAATATGCATATCATTTTAAAGCTCTCTTTCTCCTCTTTCCAATGATATATAAACTACCGCCCTACGCCTTTTAGTTTTCGCTATTTTCGCGATTGAAATTGCCGCGGCTGCAATTTCAATCGCGAAAATAAAGAAAACTAAAAGGCGTAGGGCAACGATTTAGGTGTCGCCAGAAAGAGGAGAAAGAGAGCTTTAAAATGATATCCATCAAGCCATAGTTACATTGTATTACACAGGGCGACTTTTTCTGCTGAATGGAGCTGCTGACACTGGGAAAAGTGTCGGCCTGTGTAATACAATATAACTATGGCTTGATGGATATCATTTTAAAGCTCTCTTTCTCCTCTTTCTGGCGACACCTAAATCGTCGCTCTACGCCTTTTAGTTTTCTTTATTTTCGCGATTGAAATCGCGGCCGCGGCAATTTCAATCGCGAAAATAGCGAAAACTAAAAGGCGTATGGCAGCGGTTTATATATCATTGGAAAGAGGAGAAAGAGAGCTTTAAAATGATATGCATCTTTCCATAGTTTCTGCACTGCTCGGAGTCCCTTTAAGGTTTTTGTGAGAGTTACTTGTTTTCAGTAATTACTTTTTTTTCTACGCATTTTAAAGGCAAATACACACACAAAAAAAGAAAGAATACACTATGGGCTTGATTCACAAAAGCGTGCTAACAGTTAGCACGCTGGTGAAAAGCCCCTTATCACGCCTAAGTTTAGGCATGATAACTATAGCACCAACTGGGTTAGCACCACAGTGCACAGCTGATCAAAAGTTTTGCGCTAGCAAAGTCTAGTGCACGTGAAACGTCGCATAGAGTTTAATGGCGCTGCTTTGCGCGGGGGGCTTTGCACGCGATCTAAACTTATGTAAACTTATCACGCCTAAACTTATCACACCTAAACTTATTACGCCTAAACTGAGTTTAGGCGTGATAAAGGACTTTTCACCAGCGTGGTGCAATGGTTATCACGCCTAAAGTCTTTTAGGCGTGATAACTGGATTATCACCGCTTTGTGAATCCAGCCCTATTTCTCCAATTCCACCCCTTATGGTTTTAAAGTAAGCAATGCTACTATATATAAAACCCACCCATTGTATTTGCCCATTAGTCCCGGCTATCACAACACTTAAATGATGTTACTAGTACAATGTATGGCGACAATATATTATTTGGAGGTACAGGTGTATTTTTTCCAGTGTTTTTTTTTTTTTTTTTTTGTGTTCCATC
Organism: Hyperolius riggenbachi; assembly: GCF_040937935.1. Classification (NCBI taxonomy): domain Eukaryota; kingdom Metazoa; phylum Chordata; class Amphibia; order Anura; family Hyperoliidae; genus Hyperolius; species Hyperolius riggenbachi. The sequence goes on along the minus strand of NC_090655.1, from coordinate 137,377,564 downwards.
AATTGTAAGCAGTTATCTACTAACATGAATATAATTAAATCACTTCCAAAGCCCCCTTTCCCCAGTTACAAAGCAAATAATTGAAAATATAAAAACAAAAATTCCATCAATAGTTGCCTTAAAGTGGATCTGAGATGAAAAACTAACTATGACAAATAACTTGTCTATATATCTTATCTAAAGTTTAGATCTTTTATGAATATGTATGTCGTCAGTATTTACTGGTTTGTTTGTTGTTTTTTTTTAAATCTGTGCAGGGTAATTTCACTTTTCGCCACTAGATGGCAATAAACACACCTTGGCTTACAAGGCAGTGTTTTAACGTTAATGAAGTTTAAAAAAAAATGTTATATTCTTATGAATGGACATGGCCCCTGATCGGGAAATTTCCTTTCATCACAGGCATTTCAATTGGTTTAGACTAGCTTTCTTTCTCTTCCCCAATCGCCTACACAGAAAACCGCCGGGGTGCACGGGCTGCGGCCTGTGCACCCCGGCGGTTCTGCTGTTTGCAAACTGGATGAGAATTCTTGTCCAGTTTGCCTTTAGCTGCGCCTATCTGCACAAAAATACTCGTCCAGATCGGCTTAAGTGGTTAATTACTGCATTGCATGCTCCTGCAGCTACTGCCGATCGTGATCCTCTCCTAAAGCTGCAGCCCACTCACTCTGCAGTCAGTGTGACAGCAGAGCTCTGTAAAGCGGTCAGGACCCAATTTCATTGGCTCCTGACTGGCTCACAGATCTCTGCTTTCATACCGACAGTAGAGCAAGTGGGCTGCAGCAACAAGAGAGAAGCGCAAATGGCACAAGAGATGGGTCCGTTCAGCATGGCGCCGGTGAGGCCTGTTTTTTTACTCAAAAATCTCTGGTCCCTTAGAGGCCAGAGCAGTCTGGTACTGAAGTGGTTAAAGGACACCTGAACTGAGAGGGATATGGAAGCTGCCATATTTATTACTTTTTAAACAATACCAGTTGCCTGGCTGTCCTGCTAATATGATTAGACTATTTGCTAATTAATTCACAGTTGGAGAAATCTGACGATGAAAAATAATTCAGCTGTGCCTTATCATTTGTTGAACATGTCATAAAATCAGAATCTAAAATAATCAGTTATGCTAAGTAATGAGCCTCTAACTGATGACAGCATAAGAAAGAGTCCAGGCAGAGCTCCAAGCCACAGCCATTGAAAAATACAACCAACACAGTGATAAAAAGATGTTGTTTTCAGAAATCAATAGAATGGATGTCATTGGTTAAGCTCTGACAATGCTGATAACAGGCATGAAATGCTCTGATACTTAATGGTTCATACCACCTACTCTATTCACATGCAAAAACAGGGCAATTTACAAAACAAGTCCTTCATCCTTCTCCATCCAGTCAAATAAAGATAAAGTACTTTGTGAAACCACCCAACAGTTTAGACAACCATGCTTAGCTATATTGTCAGTCATCAGCACAGCTGAGGATTCTGGGAAATTATTCACTAAAATTAGAAAAGCTAAACAACTAAATTGAACTCAATTTATTGTTAATTACAGTGCTTTTATGGAAACTGGCAGAACAAACTGTTTGGGAGAACAAGGTGTCTCAAAACATGTTAGAAAAACAATCAAAAAGGTGGCCTTAGTTGAAGAAATAGAAGATGCTGGCTATAAAACATCCAATCCATAAATAGTAGTGAATTAATTGAGGAGAGACTGAGCATTGTAATTGATGTAATGTATTCCCCAGTAATACACTACTGCCTGTTAAAAAAAGAAAAAGAAAAGAAAAAAAATCATCCCCTCCTGACAATCTTTAGGGTAATTTTTTTTTCTGTTAAATTGACTATCAACTTTTCAGCATTCAGGTATGTAAATGAATCACAAAGCATCTGCTGTCTGTAAAAATACATGTACTAGTGCACTGACCACTACACCAAGGGAAGTGAGAAGTGAGAATGGCCCCCGTTTAAAATAATGGGTCTGCTATCAACTACATAAAAAAGCAACACAATGACAATGTTTCAGAGTGAAAAAGAAGCCCCCATCCACCTACATACTAAGCACTTTCGAGGAAGTGTATGTTCTGCAATTATTGCCCTACAGATTACTGGATGCAGATTACTTCCATCACTTTGTGATGTGCTGTCCCCTACTACCACATGCGTAGTCCTAATGATTTTTGCCTTCCCTGCCCTGCACAACCACATGACACAAAGTTTGTTTGTGTCACAGCAGCATGCTTTAATTGACAGGGAGCCCCTGACCTCTGATACATGGTGGAGTAAGCATGGACAGGGGCAGTATGTATTTATGGCACTCTTGATAATTTACTGATAGCTGATATATACTGATTCTGATATATATTCTTACATGTGCATAGCAGTGACTCACTTGACAAAGGCGTGGATGTGCCAAAACGCGCCGTGAGGTCACTGCACATGGTCACCAGAGGGAAGGCTCCTATTGTCCACTACCACCAGGGACACCCACCACTGCTGGCCACAGAGGAGGAGCAGGTTGCCACCCATGGTTGTTCGATTGGGTTTTAACCCAAGATATGCTTGTTTTCTACTACTTGCTAGGAAGCGTTTTTAAAACCTTGCATGTTTTATGATTAAAAATTTTAATGCACTACGGAGTGCTCCTCCTTTTTTCTTTTTTAGTTTTTCTTTAATCCCCATTATGTAGGGAGAAAAAAAAACAAAGTCTTGTAAAAGTAATACATTTTAATGGCTAACTGATAAAGTTAAAATATGCAAGCCTTCTGGGATCTAGTCCCCTTCTTCAGGCATATTTCCAGATCTTAGCTAGTAAAACACTGATGCAGGTAAATAGTAAACACGAAGATGACAGTTGTACTGGTTACTGCTTAGCAGTTACATGTCAAGTGATCATCAGGCTGGAGCCAGTGAGCTCATGCAAGCATACATGAAATTCAGCAGGTTTCTGAAGATAATGAAGCCAAGTCAATCATGTTACATAAGGTGTCCTGAATCCCATTCCACAATTTAAACCTTTTGTTAATGTCTTGAACATTTTCATTAATTACTCAGAAATCTTTCTTGCTTGTTAATTTTTGAAGTTGCCCTTAAAGGGATACTGTAGTGGGGTCGGGGGAAAATGAGCTGAACTTACCCGGGGCTTCTAATGGTCCCCCGCAGACATCCTGTGCCCGCGCAGCCGCTCACCGATGCTCTGGCCCCGCCTCCGGTTCACTTCGTGAATTTCTGACTTTAAAGTCACAAAACCACTGCGCCTGCGTTGCCGTGTCCTCGATCACGCTGATGTCATCAAGAGCGCACAGCGCAGGCCCAGTATGGTCTGTGTCTGCGCAGTACACTCCTGGTGACATCAGCGGGAGTGAGGACACGGCAACGCAGGCACAGTGGTTTTCTGACTTTAAAGTCAGAAATTCCAGAAGTGAACCCGAGGCGGGGCCGGAGCATTGGGGAGTGGCTGCGTCAACACAGGATGTCTGCGGGGGACCATTAGAAGCCCCGGGTAAGTTCAGCTCATTTTCCCCCAACCCCCCTACAGTATCCCTTTAAGAATAAGAACTTTGAGATCTTGCATGCTGTGTCCTGGTTTACAAAAGTGTTGGGCAACTGGTGTGTCCATTTTACCCTCATTAATTTTAAAGCGGTGGTCCATTCTTGTGCGCAATGTTTGTCCTGTTTATCCTATGCAGATTCCTTTTGAGGGGCATTTCATACAGAGTATCATGTATACAACATTGGATGACTCACAGGTAGAGATGGCTCGAACCTCCAATTTTCAGTTCGCGAACCTCGAACTCGAACTTCCGAAAAAGTTAGTGAACCTGCAAACTTTTCGAACCTCAGATACCTCTATGTTCTTTGAGACTATTTTGGCACTTGATGACATACCAGTGGACAGTTTTTTAGTTACAATGGATGTGGAGAGCCTCTACACCTCCATCCCACATGATGGAGGTGTGGAGGCTGTTCGACACACTTTATTCATAGCATCAGACTTTTCTGATTGCCAGATAGATTTTTTGATTCATCTTCTTAAAATTGTACTTAGGTGTAACTATTTTGTATTTAATGACCAACTTTACTTGCAGGTACGGGGAACAGCAATGGGGTCGAACGTCGCTCTGCCCTACGCAAATATATATATATGAATGTATATGAAGAGAGTTTTGTATATACAAATAACATTTTCAAAAAATATGCCAAAGTTTGGCTAAGATATATTGACGATGTATTTTGCGTCTGGGCGGGTCCGCGTTCGACCCTTGATGAATTTATCCTTAGTCTTCACCAACAATGCCAGGCTATACGTCTGACAGTGCATTGTGATCAGTCTAATCTTCGTTTTTTGGACACCATGGTGTATTTGGATCATGGTAGGATGCATACAGATTTGTACATAAAACCTACCGACCGCAATGCAATTCTGTCATATGATAGCTTTCATCCAACCAACACGAAATGTGCTATCACCAAAAGTCAATTTCAGCGAATAGCACGTATCATGGACAATGATAGCCTACGAGAAACCAGATTTGAGGATATGTCAAAAAGATTTTTGGATAAACAATATCCAACCAAAGTGGTTGAGAAAGCTTGCAGAGAGGCAAGTGACACGCGCTCTCACCGTGGGGGTAGAAGAGTCAGAGACAACCGTATTCCTTTTGTTTCACAGTTTAATGTGTGGAGTGATCCCATAGGGAGAATCGTTAAAAAACATTGGCATTTACTCTCTTACTCTTTTCCCTCTGTAATTGAGTTTCAAAATCCACCATTACTATCGTATAAGAGAGCACCTACTCTCCTCGATAGATTAGTTCATGCTGAAATGAGGACCCTTGTTAGACCACCAGAGAGTCAGAGGAGGGGTACTTTCCCCTGCCTCAATTGTGTTCATTGCCATTCTATTATTAGAAGTCCTCATTTTGTTCATCCACACACTGGCAGGAGATATGACATCAGGGGATGCTACAACTGTGACTCACAGTATGTTATTTATTTGTTAAAATGCCCTTGTGGCCTCATTTATGTTGGCCAGACAACCATCAAATTCAAAGTGAGATTATCAGCTCACAAATCTGCTATTCATAACCGCACCATTGAACAATCGGTTGCAGCACATTTTGTAACACATGGACACCATGTTAGCCAGTTACGCTGCCAGATCATAGAGGGGATCCCCTGATGAAAAGGGAAGGACATAGACTCAAAAAACTTTTATACAGAGAGGCCTATTGGATCAGGACATTAGATTGTCTAGAGCCCAGAGGTCTTAATCGAGAATATGATCTGTCACCGTTCCTGTGACTTGGTTCCTTTGTAATTTTTTGTTAATAATTTTTTGTTAATTAATTTTTGATAATTTCTTTTTATATATATTTTTTTATATTTTTTTGTTTTTTTATTTTAATTTTTATCTTTTAATTTTTTAAATAGTTTATATTTTTTCATTTTTCATTTCTTTTTATTTTTTATACAATTTATCCATTATTCCCTATTTTTAACTATTTTTTTTCATTTTTATATTGTCACTTTGTATTTTTCTTTTTTCATTCTTCTGATGTGTTCTATTTGTCATCTATTTTTCTGTGGTCATGGTATGAGGGCTTCCTCTGCTTCATGTCCCTGCATTATAATTGTCTTACTGAGATGGTTCCTGTTTCATGGGTTGCTAGGTTACCGCTTGGGTAATCTGTGTGGGCCGCGCTCCCGCAGGTGTTGCACGTGCTCTTCCGCCCCTCTCGTTGTCATAGTTGGCTGAGGGAGGTGACGCGGTGGGCGGAGAACATGACGCATGCATCACGTGGAGAACTCGGAGATGTGCGTCTCGAGTTCCAACCATATACATAGTGCGTCCTCCCCGCCCGCATGACGTTGCAGGACTTGGTTCCAACACTCTCCCCTACGGCGGACCAATGCGCGGACTCTACCCCTGTCAGGAGGTGGCGTCACGCACAGATGGCTGTGATTGGTGCGGGTGTGCGTCTTGGGGGGCGTGGCCCACACGGACCAGTGCTGCTGTTCCACTGGTTCCTTACACTCTACCTCAGTTCCCCATCAGGTCCGCATAATGCTTAGGACCTGTGATTGGTTGGCCGTATATGTCAACCTGTGATTGGTAGTTTATTCTTTGGTGGGGGATATATAAATGAATGTGTGCATTCTTAAGACTTAACTTAAGAAAGGAGCAGGACACTCCGAAACATTGTTTCATTGTGATAGCCTGTCATTATGGAACAAAAAAAGAGCTATATTATATCTGATGGTGCCGGCTTCTTCGTATTGCAATATCACTGATCAAGGCATTACACCCATAGAACAGTTTCCTGGCACAATTTCCTGGTACAAAGTATATTGTTTTTGAACTAACTGTCCCTCAGAGGGGCTCACAATCTAGTCTCTACCATAGCCATATGTCTATGTATGTATCATGTAGTGCATATATCAGTCTAGGGCCAATGTAGGGGGAAGCCAGTTAACTTATCTGTATGTTTTTGGGATGTGGGAGGAAACCATAGTGCCCGGAGGAAAGCCACATAGACACAGGGAGAACATACAAACTCCTTGCAGATGTTGACCAGGCTAGGATTCGTACTGGGGACCCATCGCTGCAAGGCGGGAGCGCTGACCACTACACCACCGTGAATCATCAAGTGCAAGGTTAAAGGAGATCTCTACAGAGTATTACATTTCCCCTTGGTTAATTTTTGTTATTGCAATTCATTTTTTTACAGTCCGATTTTTTTTTTTTTTTTTTTTTTTTTTTTGCTTGATCATAGTATGCTTGGAAAGGTTGGTAACAACAACATTTCTGCTTAAAGGAGTACTATCGATTGAAACAACTTTTTTTTGTAATACTCTATATTAGTGTACACATTACCACTAGTGCTAGGGGCACTTTATTTATTCACCCAGGTCTCTCTCTTGCTATCCCTGCTTAAAAATTCATTTCTCACACAGCTCATAGTAGTTTGGGTCACCCTGAGCTGCTTGGTTACTCTGTCACACAGCTCACAAGTATATTTCACTGTGTCACTCACAGCATGCAGCAGGCATGAGGAGAAATAGGTTGATCTGAGGTGGTAACAGGTAACTAAATGAGCTGGAATATTGCTGGAATATAACTAGCTATACCACGAGTCTGTTTACACTCAGACTGGCTGCCTGCTTGACTCCAGGCTGCATCCACTTTACAAGCTGCTGAGAGGGGCAGACCACTGTCTACAATTAGCATTATTAGTATCTTTATCAGTAAAGAGAAGCAAAGATAATAAACACACATTGCTAGAATCTTTAACCCCTTACCACCATATCAACAAGATTCTTTCAGCAAGGTGATAAACTATAAACTGAGGAGTAGATAGCATCTCCCCTGTGCAGAGACATGGTCTTGCCCTCTGGGAGCTCAGTATTAGATACATTTTGTATCCAACACTGACGCCAAAACTGACGGAGGATTTTACAGCTGAGAGGAACAGCTGTGTGAGGAATCAAATTGCTCCTAGTACTTGTCCTAATGTGTGCTACAACATACAGCATTTAAAAATAAATGCATACATCGATAGTATTCCTTTAAGTAAAGTTAAACAGAGTTAAATAAATTTACTCTTTTCACAACCTTTGATAAGGTTTCTCTCAGGCAGTCCTTTTGTGTTTAAAGATAACATTTTTTTCATTGGAGGTGAAATACAGATAAACGATTTCTCTTATCTTCACTCATTCAAGTAGGTCTATAATTGTCAGTTCTAATGATGCTTTTTTATTTATTTAAGCTAGGAAGGGAGGAGTTTGTGGTGAGAAAACTCTAGTAGATAGAGAAAATACCACCAATGAACAGCAATGGCTGTTTGAACTGGAGAAAAGCAAAGAAAGTACAAGGGTGTGTTTGCATGCTACAAATGAAACAGGAATTTATTAAGACATAAAGGTGCCCATTAACGAGACGATTTTTAGTCAATCAGATTTTTCATAGTGTATTGTGTGAGAAACTGATGGGCCCAATTGACCCTGAATGATTGCCTCATTGACTATTTCCTTAAAGAAACGAATGTTCCACTTGTCAGATTTGGGACTGGAAGAGATATGATCACAAGTTGTATATTTTTAATGATCTGGATAAATTAAAAAAAGATCATTCACATTGAAAGAAAATATCATATTAAACATTGTTTGCTTAAAAAGTGTACCATTAATGAGCACCTTAAGATACTATTATTTTTTTTTGTTACATTTATAAAGCGCCAAACAAATTACGCAGCGCAGGACAATAAATACATATAATGATGCAAAGGATGGCAGACGCAACAAGGTTATACGACATAGGACAACGCTATACAAGGAGAACAGGGTACAAAATACATGATCATGCAATTTTAGGCTGGTTAGGTAGGCCGAGTAAAACATGTACAAGTCGGTCATAGGAAAATAGGACAATGATGGTGCACACGATCATGTAGAACCAGGGCCGCCTACAGCACATGATTGACATGAGAGCAGGGAGGGGCCTTGTTAATTCTAGGGCCCTGTGGACACAGAATCACACAAACTGGACCCCAGCTGCTGCAGTAATGTGCTGTACGTTTCCCTCATCCATCCCTGCGGCTGCTGCATTGCTTTTAATCTCTCCCTACTCACGCTGTTTGCTGGGGGGGAGGGAGGGGGGCAGGATGCTGTGACTGTGTGGCTGGTCTCATCACACTGCTCTCTCCAGACTCTCTCCTCCTTGTCCCGCCTCCCTGAGCTGGTGGTTTCTAGTTCCTGTTTCCTTGCTGTCCACCACCAGCTCAGCTCCACCCCCCATGTCTTCTCCTCACTTCCTCACACTGCGCAGTAGAGATGGGAAGTTCGGATCTTTTCAATGATCCGGATGATTCGAATCGGATCATTGAAGAGATCCGGATCTTTGATCCGAATCTCGGATCATTTTACTACCGGAAGCATTCGGGGGTGAAATGAACAGCAGGACAGGTCTGTGGACAGGAGAAGGGGAGGGAGTGGACACACAGAGAAGGGGAGAAGATGGACAGAGGGCAGGGAGTGGACAGAGAAGGGAGGAGGGACGAGCAGAGAGCAGAAATGTTTGCACGGAATACCCACATTTATGCTTTACATATATTTCACCTATATGTTCATCTGTACACTTTGAAAGAAAAGGTCGCACAGTGAAAGAAAGCATTCCCAGAAGATAAGTGCAGCTGTTTAGTGCCGAAGGATTATATTGCCTTTCAATCACAGTGTCTGCAAAGTTACTGAGCTGTGCTGAGCCAAAAGCTTCCAATGTGTTCACTGTGCACAACTACGGAACAGACAGCCTATAATGAGCAGCACATTGCAGCCAGTATGTGTGCTCTACACATATCTGGCAGTGGCACCCATGTCCCCTCTCTCTGATCTACCTGTCCCTGCAAGGCTGGCTCCCCTCCAACAGAGCGATCCCTGCTTCCAGGACCCCGCTGCCCGCTGAGAGGGGGCGTGTCGTTCCTGGCCCCGCCCCTTTTGCGATCCGAATCGTTCATTTTGATGATTCGGATGATCGACTCATAAAATAGATTCGGATCAAAGATCCGAATCGTTCATGATCCGGACAACACTACTGCGCAGGGGCTGATGGGAGGTGGAGAAATGAGGAGAGATCAGCTAACAGCCAGAAGAAGTATGCGTGACTGTGACTGACTCTCAGGTCTCAACACAGACAGCACAGAGCAGAGCACTGCACAGCCAGGCTCTTACAGACAGCAGCACCCAGACAGCACAGAGCACTGCACCGCCAGGCTCTTGAAAAAAGTATGTATTGATGGGTGGGTGAGATTTTTTTTGAAGGTTTATTATTTTGTTTAAGATACATCTTAATGGGGCTTATTTTAAAGTGAATCTTAGATTGTTTATTTATAGTTACCTGGATCTTCCTCCATCCCCATGAGCACTGTGGCCTCACTCCTTGTCCTTCTTGCACTATGCATCCCAGTAATCTGTCCAGCCACACTCCTCTGCGTATACGCGAGTTGACCACGCGTGCACCCCTTGTTGCGCTCCCAAAGACAGGAGCATTCTGTGTCTGCGCAGTAGTACCACAAGCATGCACAGAATCCTACGACTAGTGCGGCGACTGAATGGATTACCAGGAGTCAAAGCGTCAGAACAAAGGGGGTGAAGAGGATGGTAAGGGAGGCCACATTCCTCATGGGGCTGGAGGAATCCACAGGTCAGTATAAATGAGGCCCAGTGTACCATCTCAGGTACACTTTAAAAGATACCAGAGCCATAAGCGTCTCCCTCCTTTGTCACCTAAATGCCCCCCTGCAGCCTCTTCTGTGCAACTGGGTCAGTGAGTAAGTTGCAGTAGTGCGCAGGCACTGGCCCAGCTGCGCAAGTCCTATATCGCGCAACCACAGCCAGGAGCAATGCACAACGTACCCGTGACACGCACATGTGCAACTTGCCTACCTGGAAGGGGGTGCAAGGGGGCAATTAGGTAACACAAAGAAAGGGGCTGAAATAGAACGGACATAAGAACAATATGTGCCTGCTCCCCCTGTTTTTTCAATTCCTTTTGGCTCTGGTATTCTTTCAAGGGTTATTAAAGTAAAGAAATGCAGTTTAATTTATCTGGGACTTCTTGCAGCCCCCTATAGTCAACCTGTGCACGCCCCGTCACTCCGGAACCCTCCAGTCAGCAGTGGTAACCCCCTCAAAGCTGGCTGGTCATCACAGGAACATACTACTTATGAGCAGAAACGATTTTCCCATATTGTGCATGCACAGAATGCTGCTGTGAATGGGGATGCGATGAGGTGCCTGGCTGGAAGCTTTGATTGGGTCGCCCCGAAAGGACAGTGCGGGCACAGGGTGACTGCAGGGGGCTGCAAGAAGCCCCAGGTAAGTTAAAAGGAAGTCTAAAGTAAAAAAAAAAAGAGAAGCAGTTTAATGAAATCCTGGGTAATTGTAATGAAGCAGTGTCCATATTGTCCAAAATGCAATCTATGGACACAGACTGTGTCCTCCATTCTCTGCCCCTCACAAATCCGTTCAGCTGCAACTTGGTCCAGACTAAGGGGTCGGGGTGTTTGAACTGGTAAAAGTCTGCCTGCATGCGCAGTTCAGCATATGAGCAATTTATTCAGAATGATGTGTCTGCGCTCCCGGTGGCTTTTTGAGCGGTGTGCTGCACTCATAGCAGCTTCCAGCAGTACATGAGAACTGAACTGTGCATGCAGGGCAAAGACTTCTTCCTTGGGTCAGGGCCTACTTCCGTCCAAATTGTAGCTGAATGGAGCTGTGGTTAGGGGAACGGAGGATGCAGTCCACATCCAGCATAAGGCCTGGTTCACACTTACGTTTGCAGCCAAAACTGTCAGTTGGACACGGATCCGGGAGGTCCGGATCCCTTCAGGATCAGTTCCGTTTGTGGTCAAAAAAGGTTATGTATCAGGTTTGCATCAGTTCCGTTTTAAAGAGACAGTACTAAAAATAGCCCAAAAGATAAACTATATACATTGCGTTGCTCAGAAAGGTCTGGAAAGGCACTGTGGTCATTGCTGGACATAGAGCACACAGATACAACTCCCCAAACCCCCCTCCCCCCCCCCCCATATTCTACACCACGAGCCTCCCAAATCATTTGCAAACATTACACTGGGCAGTTACTCTGCTCTCTCAGACACATTCCTGCAACAATATAAAGTATACAGACAGGCCGAGGGGGGGGGGGGGGGGGGGGGGGGGGGGGGCAGTTTGTTTGTCCAGTATGGGGCCCAAAAATTTCTGAAGGCGGCCCTGTGTAGAACACACTAGGGAAGGGAGGACCCTGCCAAAGGCTTACAATCTAAGGGGAGGGGAGGTGGACACACTAAGTATGGCTTTAGAATAGGTAATCGGCACAAAGTTACTGTGTAGTAGGGGGTGGGTAGGCCGTCTTAAAGAGGTGGATTTTGGGGTTTTGAGGGCTTGCATAGATGTGTTGAAGGAGGGGGTAAGTCTGATGGAAGGGAGTTCCAGAGGGTGTGGCAGCTCTTGAGAAATCCTGCAGGCATGCATGGGAGTGGGAAATGTGTGGGGCAGTTAGGCAAGGATCGCTGAAGGACCAGAGGAGATGGCTAGGAATATATATGTGAACAAGCTCCAAGATGTAGGTAGGGCAGGTTTTGGGTTTTCAATCGGATAGGGAGTCAGTGCAGGGATTTAAAAAGGGGGATGTAAATGCAGAGCAGTGAGAATAATAGATGAGTCTGGCAGCCTCGTCCATAAATGATGGGAGCAATGCATTTCAAGGGGCGGTGAGACAGAAGGGAGTTGCAGCAATCAAGGTGGGAGAGGATGAGGGCATGGATGAGCAGCTTGGCAGTGTCCGGGGTCAGAAAGAGGCAGATCTTGGAGGGTCTAGACTAGATAATAGAGGGTATTTTGAGTGTCCACTTGATCACTGTTGGTTGATGGAATTCAGAAATTTAGAATAGATTGGATGAAACATTTTAATGGATTGCAGAATGTTAATTGCAGAATGTAAATTGAAAAACTGAATACCATAAGGTATAACTTCAGGTTAAGTTAGATAATTTGCCACAGGTTACAGGGGTGGCAAATTCAATCATATACGTCTAAAACACAGTCTAAGTTCACAATGTGTTTACAGAAATCTGGGTGTTACATTTGTATTGTAGGATAGTGATGATTGTAATGTGCAAATTATGATTACACAAAATTTTGTATAGCCTTGCATAGTTACAATTTACAAATTAAATAGATTTTGTGTAATCCATTTATAATTTTGCAAAATTGTTGCATAATTTTGTGCTGAATTTAGCGATCGCCGGTCAATAGCAAAGTCCCCATACAGGCTATTGTCCCCAAACATTGCTGCATATGCTAAGGGGAATAGCGGAAATAAGTTAAAAAAAAAAATCTGCATAAAATGAAAATACTTTGTTTTTAACAATTACAGTTTAAATATTGTTTTTTTTACAGTTTCCAAATTGATTATCTCAAAAACTACAAGGTATTCTCTTTTTTACTTATTCCTACTATTCTTCTTAACATATATTTGTGATGATAGCATGTAAAGAGACTTTGCTATTAACTTGTAGCATTAAATTAAGTGAAAATTCTGCAAGATTGAAAAATGATGGTTCCTGATTGCGTTTACATACAAAATGAATTATGATTTTCCCCCGAAATTTGTATTACTATTTCACCTACTGTGCATGCGTGATATGGTCCTGTAGCAGTGGGTACTCTCCCATTATAAGAGTTTACTACCCTTAAGTGGACTGGCTGAGTGTGGCAGTTTTGGGATAGGAAGATTAAAGGCTGTTATTAGTTTTGAAGAGGTTAGTGTTCGGTATAGGAGAGGGGAGGTTAGTGTTAGGCAGAGGAGAGATTACTGTTAGGCATAGGAGAGAAGGGGAGGTTAGTGTTAGTCAGTGGAGGGGAAGGGGGGTTAGTGTTAGGCAGAGTAGAAGGGGAGGTTAGTGTTCGGCACATAAGAATGGAAGGTTAGTGTTCAGCAGAGTAGAAGGGCAGGTTAGTGTAAGGCAGAGGAGGGGAGGTTAGTGTTAGGCAGAGGAGGGGGGGGGGGGGGAGTAGTGTTAGGCAGAGGAGAGGGGGAGGTTAATGTATATAAATACAAATAAATTAGTGTATATATTTTTAATACCAGAGGTAAAGGCATCATAAAATCTATAGGTAGCTGATTTGAAATAGAACACCGTGCTTTAAAATGCATGCTGCACATACTAAGCAACTGTAGACCCCTCCTCTACTGATATATGACCAATCACAATGGGAAATGAGGAGGGTGCATGCGTACAATGCAAAAAATGTGTGCATATATACGCCAGCTCCATGGAAATACCAGGTTGCACTGGTAGAAGCAATGTGGCACCTTCTGGATTGCTTTAAGAACATGTTTACACTATAATTTGGTGGTCTCAGGTCTGAACCTGAATGACACTTATATTTGCTAAAAAAAAATCTCTGCCTCCTTCTGAATCAGGGGCGGACTGACCATTAGGGCACTCGGGCACGGACCGAGGGCCCGTGGTCAGGGGGGGCCCGCCACCCGCAAGAGAACCCTGAGCAGGAGGGGAGACAGCCAGTGAAGGAGGGCGATGGGCATAGCAGCGGAGAAGGGGGGAAGTTCCCCCCCCCCTTCTCTCACCTTGGGGCCCCCCTTCCTGGCTCTCCCCTCCGTAATCTGCAAAGTGCAAACAGCTGGAAGCGGCTGACAGCGGGCGGAGATTTACCGCTGTTCAGCCATTGGATGGATCACTGATCTGTGTGCAGCTAGTGTGGGCTTGAGAAGCCCAGACTAGCTGCACACAGATCAGCGATGCCTCCGGTGGCTGAACAGCGGTAAGTCTCCGCCCGCTGTCAGCCGCTTCCAGTTGTTTGCACTTTGCAGATTACGGAGGGGGGAGAGCCAGGAAGGGGGGGCCCAAGGTGAGAGAAGGAGGGGGGGGGGGGAAACTTCCCCCCTTCTCCGCTGCTATGCAAATTGCCCTCCTTCACTGGCTGTCTCCCCTCCTGGAGACACCTACAAGCCTGGCTGTTTATACTGGGGGCACTTACAGACCTGGCTATACTGGGGAGACCTATACACCTGGCTGCATATACTGGGGGCACCTATACACCTGGCTGCATATACTGGGGAGACCTATACACCTGGCTGCATATACTGGGGGCACCTATACACCTGGCTGCATATACTGGGGGCACCTATACACCTGGCTGCATATACTGGGGTGACCTATACACCTGGCTGCATATACTGGGGAGACCTATACACCTGGCTGCATATACTGGGGAGACCTATACACCTGGCTGCATATACTGGGGGCACCTATACACCTGGCTGCATATACTGGGGGCACCTATACACCTGGCTGCATATACTGGGGAGACCTATACACCTGGCTGCATATACTGGGGGCACCTATACACCTGGCTGCATATACTGGGGGCACCTATACACCTGGCTGCATATACTGGGGAGACCTATACACCTGGCTACATATACTGGGGGCACCTATACACCTGGCTGCATATACTGGGGACACCTATACACCTGGCTGCATATACTGGGGGCACCTATACACCTGGCTGCATATACTGGGGAGACCTATACACCTGGCTGCATATACTGGGGAGACCTATACACCTGGCTGCATATACTGGGGGCACCTATACACCTGGCTGCATATACTGGGGGCACTTATACACCTGACTACATATACTGGGGGCTCTTATAGACCTAGCTACATATACTGGGGGCACCTATAGACCTGGCTGTATATACTGGGGGCACCTATAGACCTGACTGTATATACTGGGGGCACCTATAGACCTGGCTATACTGGGGGCACCTATAGACCTGGCTATACTGGGGACACCTATAGACCTGGCTATACTGGGGACACCTATAGACCTGGCTATACTGGGGACACCTATAGACCTGGCTATACTGGGGACACCTATACACCTGGCTACATATACTGGGGACACCTAAAGACCTGGCTATCTATACAGGAGACACCTATAGACCTGGCTATCTGTACTGGGGACACCTATAGGCCTGGCTACCTACTGTATTCTGGAGACACCTGTAGACCTGGCTACCTATACTTGGGAAGCCTATAGACCTGGCTATCTTAACTGGGGACATCTATAGTCCTGGCTATCTTAAATGGGGACATCTATAGACCTGGTTATCTATTCTGGGGACACCTGTAGATTAGGCTATTTATACTGGGGACACCTATAGATCTGGATACCTGCACTGGGAAAACCTATAGACCTGGATACTTCCACTGGGGATACCTTTTGACCTGGTTACCTTTACTGTTGGCACCTATTTTGGGGGAACTGCTGCCAGATTAACTATTTTTGGAGAACTGCTGCTGCCAGATTAAGTGTATTTTGAGAAACAGCTGCCAGATTATGTGTATTTTTGGGGAACCGCTGCCAGATTGTGTATAATGGGGGGACTGCTGCTTCCAGATTCTGTGTATTTTGGGGGAACGACTGCCATATTATCTGTATTTTGGAGGAACCTCTGCCAAATTGCATGGATTTTTGGTGAAATGCTGTCAGATTACATGTATTTTGCGGGGAAACACTATGGCAGAGTTCAAACTTCCCCGGCAGACCTTTTACACCACTGCTAAGGTCATGTATATTTTGCCCCACCCATGACCACGCCCACATTCTGTTGCGTGACCACACCCATTTTTTGGCGCGCCGCGCTGCGCGCGGCGCAGGGGTTTTTGTCAGTGTACAATATAACATATTTACTGTTGTCAATAAATTATTATACCTTAGTCTGTAAAAATATAACGTGAAAGGTGGGTAACACTGGTATGGGGGCCCCATATTCTCCTATTGCCCGGGGGCCCCATGAGTTGTCAGTCCGCCCCTGTTCTGAATGTATATTCTAACATTGTCAGTCAACATGAATAGAGTCTGAAGAAGGCTTAATAGCTTAAAGATTGCTGTTTTTCTTTTAAAATTAGCCAATAAATGCTATTAGCCTGATTTAAAACTTCCGGTCTGTAGAATACAAGCTCTAGTCTGGCAATGCTTAGGTACTAAGATAAGGAATTACACACAGAGTTTCTCTTCCTCCTGCCTCCTCCCCTACATCCTAAACCCGTCGCGTGTTGAGTCCCCAGACACAGGCTGGGGGCTGGAATGATTTGTCCACACAGGAGCAGCTTGCCAGCAAGTAAGTATTAAAACATGTCAGCCAAATGACCAAGTACATCTGTAGGTAACTTCTCTTACATAATAGCACCATCATTTGGACAATCTGCTCTGCCCAAAAGCCGCATTCTGTTTGTTATGTTTACATTTGGTTCCTGTCATTGCAAATCTAGTTAGCCTTAAAGGACTTACGAGGTGAAAATAAACTTCTGAGAAAAGTATATCTATCCTACTTCTCCTAAAAATGACTTTTTTAGATATCCCACAGTTTTATTTTATATTTAAATCTAGTTTTTACTGTTTCATTGTCTCTGCTCAATGACACAATCATTGCAGTATGGCGAGCTAAAAACTATGAATTATTGACCCTTTTTATCTCTTTCCTGCTCTTAAAAGCCATTTACTGACAGAAAAATGTTTTATGGCTGTAATTACTTATCACTGAGGGCTATGCTATAGTCTGACCCAGTCCGACCCGGTCCCGACCCAGACAGAAACAGTCACTTGCATACTTGATGTTTAACTTTTTCAGGCAGAGAAAGAAAAAAAGGAACACAGCATAGTTATTTGTGTGCTAGGCACTGTACATACACATGTCTATCTCATCGTGTCACATGTCACCTCGTAAGTCCTTTAATTTCAATACCTGAGTTAGGCAAAAAAATATCTAAAGCTCACCACACAAATATTGATTTTGATCAACCAAATGGGCCCCACCAGCCATTGTGCCCCCCCCCCCCAATCAAATTTGAAGCTGGAGCAACCACTGCAGACACTACTGATGCCAGGAGATCAACTGGACTTCCAGACATCTGGTATTTTTAAAAGGAAATAAATAAGGCAACCTCCTGTTGAACTGTAATACCAGGGGATCGGTTTCCTGTAAACGTACAACACCAAAATGACACAATATTTCCATAAAGGGTGCACACAGGGATTTGAATCTATACATTCAGAGCTACAGAAATAACAAAGATTTGTTTTACAAAGTCTGAGAAATGAAATCCGAAGGGTTTGTTTTTTATTATAGAAAAAAAATCCATTAATAGTTTCAGACTTCCAATCAAGAAGAGCCCCCCTTCCCATTGCACTTGTAATATATTACCTAGATGCATAACAAACCTGTGTAATCAGTTTCACTGAATGAAAGCAACATGCCTTACTTCTGGTTGGTAATGGATTTTCAAAGAAAATATGCATTTTCATTAGTGTAAAACAAGTTTATTTCAGGGGTACATGTGAAATGTAGTTAATACACAGAATTGTATTGGCCGTGAAAGCTCAAGCATAAAGCAATAAATACCACACAGCTCATCATATCAAAGTTATACAGAGTTGCTCAGTGGCTGGAACTGATCTGCAATTTACACATATTTGCATAAACCTGAGCCCTGACTTATACAGTCCATTGCACACTTGTAAATTGCTGGTGTCAACAGATCATAAAATGAGAAACAAGCTACTGCATTTCCACTGCAATTTATTTTGGATATTAATACCTTTCACCTTATTTACTTGCCATTTGTTTTTAACTGAAGTCTGCCAGAAACAAATTGTGATGACTATGCAATATGCAATGTAATTGCTATTTCATGCATATGTCTATGGTGTAATGCTTTTCTTTTAATCTTCATTATAAGATTGTTGTAATGTTAATAAGTCAATTGGGTCTATTTAAAAGGGGTCAACTGTGCAATTTGGCTGTTTTTTTGCAGTTAAAGGAATATATTCATGGATATAGAGTAAAATTGCTGGGTGCTCATAGTGAACGTCAGTTTTACCGGTGTTAGTGCAAGCAGCACAACACACGGGACTAACATCATGTACACGTTGCAGCTGGAAATTTTTGTTTGCTACTAGTTAGAATCGGCAACTGTGATCACATGACCACACTTAGGCCCATATGTAATTCACTTTTTCACGTGAGTTTTCTCCTAGGTGATATTTTCAGAACTTGTCATAAAATGCCTTTTAAGCCATTAGTAAGCAAAACAATACTCAAAATAAATGTAACGGTACTTTTTCACAAACTTTTTGGTACTTTTTCAATTGTAAAATGCTAAAAAGTTAGTTTAAATAGAAGATGAAAATTATTTCTTAGAAGAAAACTTGCCCATACCTAGGCCCATATGCAATTAACTTTTTTTCCTGAGTTTTCTCCTAGGTGATATTTTCAAAATTGTCAGTAAAATGCTTTTTAAACCACCAGCCAACAATAAAAAGACAAAGACAAACACTTATATAGCGCTTTACTCCTGGCGGAATCAAAGCGCCAGAGCTGCAGCCACTAGGACGCGCTCTATAGGCAGTAGCAGTGAGAGGGAGACTTGCCTAAGGTCTCCTGCTGAATAGGTGCTGGCTTACTGAACAGGCAGAGCTGAGATTTGAACCCTGGTCTCCTGTGTCAGAGCCCTTAACCATTACACTATCCAGCCACTATAACAATAAAATACTCAAAATAATTTTCATAGTACTTTTTCAGATACCTTTGGTACTTTTGTAGTTGCAAAGTGCTGAAAACTTATTTTAAATAGAAGATAAAAAACAATCTCCTAGGAGAAAATGCAGGAGAAAAAGTTAATTGCATATGGGCCCTAGTCTCTTATTAGCATGGACATTTACACAGCTTTTTAGCAGATCAATGTAGACTATGGATGCCCTCAAGCAGTGTAAGGAATTTATTGGCTTCAATCAGAAATACAAGGTGTTCATATTGGACAGCACTCTTAGTTACATCAGCAAAGCAAGAATACAAATATCATTGCAGATCTTGATGTAGCAGGTTGCAATCAGAAGCAGAGTCGTAACTAGAAATCACTGGGCCCCCCTGCAAAACTTTGGTTGGGGTCCCCTCCCACCAGGTTAGGGGCTGGGCGCTGTACAGAAGAGCCTGCTGCACACTGAATAGGGACTGTCTACAAATCTTTGTCCGCAAAACTTTGTATGATTGCTTATCAGTGGCTGAGCAGATGCAGTAATTAGAACAATTGTGCAGAGAGCAGAATGTTTTTTCTCTGTGCCCTTAGTTGTCTGTCCCTCAGAACGGGGGCCCCTGTAGCTTCTGGGCCCCCATGCGGATGCATCCCTTGCAGGGTCTATAGTTACACCCCTGATCAGAAGTCTGCATTTTTAAACTGAATTAAGCTAGGCTCCAGAAGCAAAACCAGGCAACATAAAACAAAACGAAAGTATAGCAACAGTAAAGTGAAAGTACCCAGGACATTAGGGATTGATCTAATTATATACAGAAAAACCTCTTGCTTGCTTTCTTAGTCACATCCCACTGTACTTGGTCTGGGGGTGGATGCTAGTTGTCAATTGCATTATGAGCTTTCTATTGGCTTCTATGATTGAATGACTGACAGCTGATAGACTGTGCAGGACAGAAAACCCCAGGCTACAAATGGAATTGTTCTGGTGACTTTTCTCTGATTTCCTTAGAACGGTTATTGTTCTGAAGGAGCCCTGGCATCTTTCAGACGGCACATCCAGTTAGATTAGAAACTAAATAGCCTTTGACAAAGCACAATGTTCCAATGCTGTATAAGAATTATGTTCTCCTAGAAAATGTCCTAAGGGAGAATGCTGAATATAGTCTTCTGCTGAAACATTGTGTAAGGCTTGGTGGTGTATTCTCCACAGTCAGCATGCAACGCATGAGCTGGCGTGGAGGAGGTACACACACTAGCACCAGGAAACAGGCTATCCCTAGTATAGTGGAGGGGAGGACTGACTCCAATAGGAGATTGTGGCGCACAAAGCCAGTGCAGATCTGACAGCCACAAACAATGCTTTCGTTATAACGTCTCAGCGCAAAGTAGCGCTGAGCGCACAAACCAGAACTGAGGAGATCAGGACAGGTAGACAGAATGAACGCTTGCTAGCTAGCGGCTACTTAGCGACAGCAAGCGTCCAAAACCAGACAGACTGGAATGAGGCAGCCAATGCGATGCGGCGATGGCGTGCCTCACAAAGACAGGACAGGATAGTCAGAAAATAGCAGGATTAAGATAGATGAACGTAACACAGATAAATATACAATAAGTATGTTTTCCTAGCGTATTACAATTACAGCTATCAATGAAACTATTTGTAACGTCTGACTAACATATGTATATATCGGCAATGAACCGATATATGACATAAGCAGGAACGCTGACTAGGAATGGAGTAACACAGGGAACAGGACTCAGAAGGATTCGCTATCTCTTCGCAGAGATGAACGCAATCCACAAATGGCAACAGAACAGGATTCAGAAGGATTCGTTATCTCTTCGCAGAGATGAACGCAATCCACAAACAGAACCAGGAGCAGGGTAACTACCTCAGCACGGGTGGTCACGGTACGCGCAACCTACCAAAACGTGCTGGAAGCTGACTAACTGCACACAGGATATAAACAGTTCGTGTACGTATACATCAGCGACACTGATGTATTAACGTAACACAAATACAAGGAAAATAATAAACGTGCTGGTATGCATATACATTGGCAATGAACCAACATATGATGCAAAGACCAGCAAAGTATCTTTATAACAAGAAACACGATCGGGGGCTAAAGCGACAGCAAGGCAGGCTTAAGCTGAAGCTATGAAAACCCAAGGAAACCCTGCAGGAAGCAGATCTTTATACTGAGGTCATCCAATGGGAGCAGACATGCAGATTCCCACACAGGTGAATGATAATCAGTCACAAGCTGACAGCAGGGAAAGACAGACAAAGCTATGCAACTTGCATGGAAATAGATCAGAACTGCCTGAGCTGCAGCACTACTACTTCCAGTAATAGGTGCTGCAGCAGCGATCATTACACATTGGTTCTCAAAGTGAATTAGGGTTTTACATTTCAGGAACCTCACAGATTCTTCCACTGCTAACTTCTTGTAGGCATTTGGCTTGGCTCTGATACTGCTATGGCCTTTGTCTTGGCCCCTACTTCTGCCGGCTACCTCTGCTAATTTATCTGTAAATTTGTTCATGAGTCTTGACCACAGCTTGGCTCTGACTTTGTTATGGTTTCTTTCCTGGTACTGCTACTGCTCTGCCTGATACTCTGCTTGTTCCTGATTATATTTGTTCTGATTACTGGCTTCTTTGTCATCTGGTTGGCCATCTGAAATGAACAACTCTCTTTCAGTCTTCATGAAGACAAGGTGCCACCCTTGCATCTATTTAGTTTTCCCTTGTGTCCATTTCTGGGGGTTCTAGGCCTTAAGAATGCAAGAAAGACTGAACTCAACATTGGCTGCAAGTTGAAATATTATTTATATTTAGCAACACATTGCACAAATCATAAATAACCCGTGATGACCAACCCATATACAGTTTATCACCAACTGATGTAGTATTAACTTGGCAATAACCACATAAGCTACTCAACCAATGATGTTACATGATGGTACCTCAAGTTTTTGGGCATGAGACACAATACCCCAACGGGTGGTGTTGTGTCAAAGTCCTGGGATGAACTTTAAAATCTAATATGATCAGAATGTGGATAGTTGCTTGGCCAAACTACATTCAAACAAGATTAAGGTTTTGTATGCATAGTTCAAGCATCATATCATGTATCCCTGCGGAGTTATGAAAACAGCATCATGTATATAAAACACAATCACATGGGATCCAGAACTTGAACTACTTCTAATATCCACAGAGCAAGTTTGCAATTATTCAAGTGCTCATGTGCCACTATAATCCTCATAAATTCCACAACATCGCACAGTGAATAACAGGCATACACCTTAATCTAATTGAGTTTCTGGGGAAGACAAACCATCTACGGCTTTTGGCATTGCATGGTTTGTTTTTACAGTCGAGAAAACATAATGAGGAGTGTCCCACCAAGTAACAGTGAGGGTCTGCAGTAATGTTTGTGCTCTACCTGGGTTAAAAATGGCCGTTTTCTGCCACCTGCGTGTCTCCGTACAAAACGCCTCAAGCAAGCAGTTTGTGCAGTCAGATGGGTTAAGTGTGGATATCCCACCAATTAGCAGTGCATGACTTCATTGGGTCCCTTGGAGTAGTCCACTGACAAATGTGGCAGACTTTATAAGACTGCAAAGAATAATTATGATGCAAACTACTCTCTCTACATGGCACTATGGAAGTCTTCATGGAGACTCCATGCGGCTGAACAACAGGTAACATGGGAAACAATGAAACTTTGGAATAATATACGACTACACTAAAATAGTTAACATTGATAAGCTATCATTATACAGATCTCAGACTCCAAGAAGCAACAACAAATTTAGCTCTGGATGAAATTAGTGAAAAAGACACATTTCCTCCCAACAAAAGACCATTTCAAATTGATAAATAGTTACAAAATATGTATTGCCCATCAGTCATGCAATTGTGTTTACATGTAAATAGAGAGGTATTGCAGTTTTTATAAGGGTCCATACCTAAAAACCAATGAAATTGCTAATTTTCTGTACTCAAGGAGCACATATTTATAAAATATTTATATATATTTGTAAACTAAAATATTTCATAAAGAAATAAGATCAACTGGGCTAGTGATATGCTTCAATAAAGTATAGGCCAGATTTGTTCTATTTTCTGTTATGTTCTTTTTGTGTATTGTGTACATGTTTGTTAATTTTATTTGGATACCTAATAGAAACTTAGTGTGTACAACCCTCATAATGATTAGATTTCTAAATTATAGTCTCAACAGCTTGACTCCTAACCAAATTCACTGAGCAAATTACACCCACTGCATTAACTGCCGTTTTACAAGATCAATTTCTGTTTTTTATGTACTCCAGAATTTCTGTTGCGAACACACTAAAATAACACCTTGTGACTCACAAACTGTGCATTAATTATGCAGCGGAAAATCCATCATGTTGCTTATATTCTGCATAATAAACAATTTGTACCATAAAAAACTGTTCTCTTCTTTTTGCAATAATGGTATCATTAGCATATAGTTGTTTCTGAGAGGTAAGCAATTACATACTCATATGCATATCAATGTCACAATGGTTTCCAGTCATACGCACTTACATTATTTTCTAACAACATAGGCTTTGGATCTTGATGTATTAATTTTATATGTATTTTAGCATGGAACGGTAAAAATAAATAAATGTTGCATTGTTTACTATGAATCCATTCATTAACAGAACATTTCAAGTAGAATATTCTTTCTAAGTGATTATGTCAGTGATTTTAGCACAAGGGATATCAATTCGACAACAAATTTTGCTGCTATTTACACAAGTGACATAGCACACGTTGTGTTTAGGTTTTTGTAGGTAAAACGTGCGTTGCTAGCATGATGCATGTTCACAAGTAAAAACACTTACATAAATAACTCATGAATTCATGTGTGCATGGCCACAGGGGCATAACTACAAGGGAGAGGGCCCAAAGCTGTAAGGGGTCACAACTACTACTACGCTCCCTCCCTCTAATAACGGGGTCCATCTTCCAGATCAGGTATTTTTGTGGCTATACTTGTTATGGGTGTGACGTTTACAATGTTGTATGACCATCACTAGGGATGATCAGAACAG